>NC_089764.1:7584804-7614804 GCF_040412425.1 Macrobrachium rosenbergii | reverse complement strand
AAAGGAAATTTTGCATAAAAAATCAATTTCGTTACTTTATATACCAGTGGAGAACTATGTAATTCAGTATATACTGAAGAAATTTTTTGAGGGATCTAAAGAACTACTTTACTGGTAAACTATTGTTATTGAAAAATTATAAGAGGAAATTAATTTCTTCATGAAAGGCGCTCCAAGAGGAAGTCAAGGAGAAAGTCCTGTGGAGGAGAATGGACATGGAATTTGATTTAAAATTAAAATAACAAGAACTATAAAAGTTAATCCCTTGACCTGCAAAAGTGCTTTCCCTGAAAATACTGGTATAAAACCCAACATCATCTCTGAAAAATTGTATATGAAAAAAGGGTACTGTTTTAAGCTTCTCTTTTTCTACTGTGGAATCAATATTTGGATGTTGGGCATTAATGAAATTAAGGGACGAGTCAGGGTTAAAATCGGACTTAAAAAGGACAAACGTGTCATCAATGTAACGTTTGTAAAACAAAGGGTGATAGGTGGAAGGAAACTGGTCTAAAAAGGACTCCTCCAGGGAGTTCATAAAAATATTGGCAAATGTGGGACCAAGTGGGCTCCCCATTGCCATCCCTTCTACTTGCCTAAAAGAACCATCGTTAAAAATCAAGTCTGTATCCCGCACAGCAAGGACTAGCAACTGCTTAAAAAGAGCTTTGCTAAAATTTTTAAAAACAGAAACATCATTGGGAAAGAGTTTGTTTAAAATAATGTTAATAGTTTCCTCCACGGGTACATTAGTGAACAAAGATTCGACATCAAAACTGGCCATGTACAGGTCCGAATCCTGTCTTAAAATTTAGATTTTGAACTCATAAGAGTTCTTTACAGTAAATTCGTTCTTGGTAAGAGGGTCAAGTAGAGGTGCTAAGAATCTGGCCAACTTATTAGGAGGAGTGTTAATGGAAGAAAGGATGGGTCCAAGTGGAACACCTTCACTGTGGATTTTCGGAAGTCCTTACATGATTCCATACAAAGAACCTGTGACAACAGATTTTAAAAAGTGGTATCATCAGGACTACCCTTCTGTTTAAGTTGTCTCAAAAATCTATTTATTTTATCTTCAGTCTTGATAATGTCTTGTAAATTAGGAATGCCAACCATCTGAAATTTGGTCGAGTCATCTGAAATGGCATTCATCTTGTTAACATACTCCTGTCTATCTAAAATAACAGCACCTTTTTCTTTATAAGGATGAGTGATTATTATACTTTTCCCTTTCGCTAACTGTCTGAGTATCTGTAAGTTTTCCTTTTTGAAGAACGGAGTCCATTATTTTCTGAGATTATTAAAAGTTTGATGTGCGAGAGCTGAAATTTGGGACCTTAAGTATTCTATATTAGCGATGAGAGGGAGTTTAGTAATTCTCTGAAGAAGCATTTCAAGTAGGAGGAAAAAGTTTGGGTAACTAGGTAAATAACATGGCAAGTAGAAGTCCAGACCCAAAGATAAAAGTAACTCTTCGCTCCTTGACAACACTCGACTGGAGAAGTTAAAAACATATTTGATCTTGTTACTGAAAGAGGGTATCAAAACAATTATCGAAAGGAAAGTATAATCAGACCTCATTTTAAGCAGTTGCTAGACCTTGCTGTGCGGGCCACAACCTTCATTTTAACGACAGTTCTTTCAGGCAAGTAGAAGGGATGGCAATGGGGAGCCCACTTGGCCCCACATTTGCCAATATTTTTATGAACTCCCTGGAGGGGTTCTTTTTAGACTAGTGTCCTTCCACCTATCGACGTTTATTTTATAGAACGTTACGTTGATGGCACGTTCGCCCTTTTTAAGTCTGATTTTAACCCTGACTCTCCCTTAATTTCATTACTACCCAGCATCCAAATATTAAGTCCACAGTTAGAGAAAGAGAAGCTTAAAACACTACCCTTTTTAGATGTACAAGTTTTCAAAGATGAGGTTCGGTTTCATACCAGTATTATCAGGAAAAGTTCTTTTACAGGTTTAGGGATTAACTTTTATAGTTCTTGTTATTTTGATTTTAAATTAAATTCCATATCCACTGTCCTCCACAGGGTTTTTTTCCTTGCCATCCTCTTGGACAGCCTTTCACAAAGAAATTAATTTCCTCTTACAATTTTTCAATAACAATAGTTTTCCAGTTACATGGTTCTCCATAGGTATATAAAGTCCAGAAGTTGGTTTTTTAGGCAAAATTTCAGCATTCATTTACAATAATAAATTCCGATACAAGTTGATTAACCTATTAAACAGAGAATTGACAGCGGTTAATTTCAAACTTATCTCAAAAAGAACTGTCTAACAATAGGTTCTTTTTTCAGATACAAGGACAGATTGGCCCCACTTCTGTCATCCAACATCATATATAAATACACAACTTCCAAGTGTGAACGGGGAACTTACGTTGGATGAATAAAGCGGTTGCTATAGGTCCGAATCCGTTGTCATCAGGGAGTGTCCAGACTGTCCAGACCCGAAGCCACCAACATACGTAATCACGCGTTGCACTGCAAAACCATCAATTATGCAGACTTTAAAATCATACCTTCCACGCAAGAAGAGGTGGAACTAATTTCCTTAGAGTCCATCACAATTAAAACCACCATCCCTCGTTAAACACCCAGGCAGCCTCCACATAGCTATTCATAGCATAAATAGTCGTTTGTTTATATTTTTGGTCTGCACGTCAACTTTTACTTATCCTCTTTCTTTTTAGATGATTTAGTTTCTCTTTAACTCAGTTAAGGTAGTTTATGCCCGTCTTTATAGCGATTTTTAAATTATTTTACTCTTTTGTACAAATTGAAGATGCAATGAAATATTGCGAAACGACGCCGGCAAAAAAACTATTGTTTTAATACGTTCTGCCTTTTCCTGGACGCCCCCTTGATATCTACTATCAATCTTATAGCTATATATATATATATATATATATATATATATATATATATATATATATATATATATATATATATATATATATATATATATATATATATATATAGGAGCATTCGTTCTGTCCTACTTACTTTATTCCTTCTCAGGGATCAAATCAGGAGTCTGGCTGAAGTCCAGGAAAACTACTATTACACCTTCATTAGCTGACTGTGATTTCTGGGTCAGTGAGTACCTAATAAGGAAACAGTCAGGCTGTGAGCCTTAATTCAACAAGGAATTGTTGCAAATAAACACTGAGGGTTACTTTAAAAGGAGTATATTTACAATTAAATACGAATATCAGAAGACTGGGGATTGATAGGTAGGGAAATTAATATTCTGCCTCGAGATTGATTAATTCAGCAATGGGTCAAATATTGAATTATAGATGAGAGATTCTCTTGAAAGGAGCTCTGAAGAATTGATTGCAATAGGAATGCCACTACAAGGGGCACAAGTTAAAAATTCTTTTCCACAGTGACGACCGTCTGCAATTAGAAAGATGCAAGCGGTTATACACGGAATTTTTAACGGCGTCGGAGAATCAAGGATTGCACATATCGTGCCAAGAAAACTCGTTTCAGGTCCGGGATGCTTACGTTAAAACTTCACACTGGGCTAAGTGAGTCAGGAATTGTGAGAAATTGCACTTCAGAAAAGCGAATAAAACTTCAGTTAGGGATTAAAGTTACGTGGCTGTTCGGAAGAAACCTGAAATCAGTACGTTACCTTATAACGGTTCGATGAAGAGCCTCGTCGAGAAAATGCACCAGGAATGGAGGGATGAATTTACTGGGTCACACTTGAAAGTACTGGGGTGGCCATGAGAGGGCCGCCACGTGGGTCAGCTCGAGGAGCTTGCAAGGTGGAATGTATTCACTCTTTTGCCGGGTGTGTTTCTGAGAGTGAGCGGCGGACTGCCCCCAATTATAATCTTGGAAGCTTATTTTCTTTGCTTCCGCCAAAGACGCCACAGTAGTGCTGGCATCTGCCCGGGGGGCTAAGATGGCGACTGAACCACGCGGGTCACAACGTCCTTTTCTGTGACCTCTGACATCTCCATGTTTGCCAGTTTCTAGGGGAGACTCATTCCTTCACTGGCGAGTATCTGCAGGCTTCTATCTTCATTCGCCTGTAGGTGAAAAGAGGTATTTCAAAGCAGACACCAGTTCTTAGGAAAGAAAAAGATGTACCAAAAAGGGGAACATGGAGATAAATTTAAAGAGGGGCTGAGTTTCTCACCCCCTTCCACGTTTACTTATCAGCAGGACAAATATTCTTTGAATTTATAAATCAGTTGGGAAGCTGGGTTTGGTTATACGTTACAGCTCCCTAACAAAGTTGACAATTGCACCTTGAATTGGGTGGAAATGTCAACAACTAAGTGAACTGAACTGAACAGTCTGATAACTCTATCTACTTCCCCTTTGTGGTAATATTACATTTCAGAATAATCAACAATTCTGCAAGTAAATTAAATGCAAAAATACAACTCACTGACGCTACGTAGTTACATTAAGCTGCAAGTAAAATTCATATACTTCTCATGTTATGTTAAAGCAGCATTACAACAAATTACAAATTAAAGAATGCTATGAACTAATAATTCCTAAATCTAGGCAACAACACTGAGAAAATGAGTAAATTAGTATAGCATTAAACCTAATGTTAGGCATAGTTACTTTATAAGGTTCTTACTTTGACAGTCCAGTGTCATGCTGTTAGGATGCCTTGAGGAGTCATTACAACGAAGTATTCGTGGGCTTAGGTTAGGTGATGCCACGATACTTGTATGTGGCGGCACGGTGCCAGATGTGGCACTAACAACGTGGGTGGCTTCGGCACGAAGCTGAGCACAGTGAAGGACAATCAAGTATGTAAAGTACATTGGCTTTACAAGTCACGTACTCGGAATTTAAATTACAAGGAAAGTAAGTGACAGATACAAGGAAAGTAAAAGTTATGCTTTATATACCAGAATTATATTTCTTAGCCTGTGAAAGCTGGCTAGATTCATTCTTTAGGCCCATAGGGCATTAAAAGGCAGCCAAAGGGCGCGACCCCTCGAGCAGGAGCATCTGCTAATGGCTATGGAGATGGCACTGTGCCAAGAGTGGCACTCATGCAGTTAGGCCGAATGGCTCTGTTATATTCAGTTTAAAAGTTACCATGCCTTTATAGGCATTAAATAGGAGGTCAACGGACTTATGGTACAGAAGAATCTGGCGATTGCACTCTGCATTGGCAGAGTGAGAAACGAATTAAGATGGGGAGCCATTTATAGGCTTTTACAAAGGGTTCTAAGATGAACGAATCTAGGTCGTATGCAGAACGTGAGGTTCTCAAAGGCATGAATTTGGGGAGTCCTTTGAACGTAAAGGCTTGTAAAGTGAACGATTCTAGCGGGTTCTTGAACGTGAGGGTCTTAATTGGATGAATATATCCTATCCATAGAACATGGGCGTTCGTAATTGAATGAATTTAAGGGGTTCTTAGAACTCAAAAATGTAATATCTCTGCGAAAGATAAAATCAGTTACAATTACATGAAAACTACTTATTACTTTTACTCTACTTTGCAGAATTAACTCATGCTGCGGACACCAGTAATAATTTTCCTCTCTAAGAAATGGATATTAAGCAGCATTTAATGAGTGTAAGATAAAGTAAGATGATTACTTAATTGGTAAAGGTTCGTAAGGGAGCGACTCTAGCGTGTTCTTGGACATAGGATTCTCAAAGGAATTAATGTAGCATACGCTTTGAATCAAGTTTCGTGTAACACATGTCCTACTTGCCACACAAATAACTGAGTTTCCTCAGCACAGAAGGTAACCAAATGCAAATGATATGACGCTGTTATAAATATCAGCGACGAGATGAATCAATTAAATTCTCCCTAATATGATGCTATCATTAATCTCAGTGCCGACACGAAGTAAATAAATTCTCCCTAATATTACGAGTACAAAAGCTTACAACTATCATGCACGGGTTGAATATTTATCTTATGATCATGTCCGCGATGTATTTTCTCTGCTTATGAATTCTTGCCTGACAGGCCCGTGACTAAATACTACGGTTATTAATACAATGGTTGTGCGTGCATCGTTCCTGACGAGAAGGGGGGACAGCTGGGTGAAACACGTGCTGTTTGCTTTGAGCAAAATCTCGCGCAAAAAGTTCTGAAAAAGATGATCACTATTGGAACGGGGTTTTCCCAGCTTGGCACTGGGAATTATGAATGCGTAGAAATTCGCTCGATTACTTATAGTTAAATGGCGGTCAAAAGGTAATGATTTCGAGGCTGACAATGGCTAATGTGTCCACGAATGAAATAATTTTTCTGGAATGCAACAAAATAATTATTGAAAATTTTAAACAGGATTTTTTTTAGAAAACCTACCTCTTTTGCTACAAAGAACGAGAGAGAGAAAAGAGAGAGAGAGAGAGAGAGAGAGAGAGAGAGAGAGAGAGAGAGAGAGAGAGACTCCCCGCTAAGCGAAAATTTCTGGAGGGTTATAATTCGCGGCCCGAATTTCCGGTGGGGCCTAGCTAATTCTTGGATGATAAATTTCCCCAGAGCACATGGAGGAAATAAGCGCACTATTCCCTTTCTTTATCACTTATATTCGTACTTCACTGCATAGCTACCTAGAAATTAAGACATGCAGACTGTGGTGCGTTAGTCACAAAGCTTGTGTTTTGGAAAATACGCTCTCTCTTCGCTATGAAGTCTTGTTAGCATGCACGTGGCCTATTGTTTCCTAACACTGTTCACAATCACGATTTTATTTGCACCTATGATAAGCTAAAAATAATAATCTCGCATCTAGCCTTAGCAAAGCTACTGACTGGGCTCTGTAATTTGCAAGGACCTTGCAACGATGCAGATGCAGATTGCGATCTTGAGCAATTGGTCGCCACTTTTAAGGTATTCGTTTTGACCTACTTACTTTATTCCTTCTGGGGGATCAAATCAGGAGTCTGGCTGAAGTCCAGGAAAATTACTATTACACCTTGATTAGTTGACTGCAATTTCTGGGTCAGAGAGCACCCTAATAAGAAAACAGTTGGGTTGAGAGCCTTAATAAAACAAGGAATTGTTGCAAATAAAAACTCAGGGTTACTTTAAAGGGAATACATTTACAGTTAAATACGTAAGTCAGAAGACTGGGGATTGATAGGTAGGGAAACTAATATTTTACCTCGAGATTGAGTAATTCAGCAATGGGTCAAGTATTGAAGAATAAATGAGGATCCTCTTGAAAGGGACTCTGGAGAATTGATTGCAGTGGGGATGCCACTGCATGGGGCACAGAATTTATAATGACGTCAGCGAATCAAGGATTGCACATATCGTGCCAAGAAAACTCGATTCAGGTGCGGGATGCTTACGTTAAAGCTTCACACTGGGCTAACTGAGTCAGGACTTGTGAGAAATTGCACTTCAGAAAAGAGAATAAAACTTCAGTTAGAGATTAAAGATACGTGACTGTTTGGAAGAAACCTGAAATCACGACGTTACCTTATAACGGATCATTGAAGAACCTCATCGAGACAAAAAAAAAAAAAAAAAAAGCATTGGGGTGGCCATAAGGAGGCTGCCACGCGGGTCAGCTCGAGGAACTTGCAAGCAGGAATGTGTTCAGTCTTTCGCCAGGTATGTTTCTGAGAGTGAGCGGCGGACTGCCTCCCTACTTATAATCGTGGAAGCTTATTTTCTTGCTCCCGCCAGAGGGCCACAGTAGTGCTGGCATCTGCCCTGGGGAGCTCAGATAGCGACTGAACCCCATGGGTAACAACCTCCGTTTTCTGCGACCTCTGGCATCTCCAAGTTCACCAGTTTCTAGGGAGACTCATTCCTTCTCTGCCGAGTTTCTACCTCTTCTGTCTTCATTCGCCTTTAGCTGGAAAGAGGTATTTCAAAGCAGTCACCAGTTCTTAGGAAAGAAAAAAGCTGTACCAAAAGGGGTACAGTAGGACAAATATTCTTTGAATTTATAAATCAGTCGGGAAGTTGGGTTTGCTTATACGTTATATATATATATATATATATATATATATATATATATATATATATATATATATATATATATATATATATATATATATATATATATATATATATATATATATATATATATATATATATATCCAAGTAGGGTGACTCTCGACTCAGGATACAATCTCGAAGGCGAAGGGAAAGGCACCATTGATACAATTAGTTTATTATGTCGACGTTTCACAATTGCTATGGTCGCATTTTCAAGGCTGCAATGATTAAAAAACCTTCTTATAAAAGTCACATTAAAACATCGATATATACATATAAATTATGAGACAAATAAAAACAGGGGAATAGGCACAGTACATACCTAAACCGCAGAAGCAATAAGACTAAAACAGAAGTTTTCTCAAGAACCGAGGAAGAGCAAGAAAGGACGAGAGAAGAAAAACATGAACTAAAGGTTAAGTGATGAACAATTGGATAGAGGTTGTTTAAGTTGGGACCGTCTTCTTTTATAATAATAGATTCTAGTGGCTTTGTATGAAGGTTTTTTAATCATTGCAGCCTTGAAAATGCAACGATAGCAATTGCCGTGAAACGTCGGCATAATAAACTAATTGTAACAATGGTGCCCTGTCCCTTCGCCTCCGAGATTGTATCCTGAGTCGAGACTCACCCTACTTCGATATTTTACTGGACCTTCATTCTACGGCTAAATCACGATGGACATCAGTGCCTTCTTTTATGCTATGCTATTTCTTATTCGTCTGCGTTCCTCGGGAATCAATCACTTCCATCAGCTCATCAGGACGCGCTATGGAGCATCGTTACTTAGAAAGTGTAGAAACCTAGAAAAGCACACTAAAAAATGGGAAAAAGACAAACTTGATTTGATATTTTTACTGTATTGTCAACAATGATATATCTCCGAACTTTGTTAGGTTTAAACTGTACAAATCATCAAGGTATAATTCTAAATTGTATAGTGATACAACTAAAAGGCTTTTAGAGATGGAAATTTCTTGTAAACATAAAAGTGTAAAACGCCTGAGTAACGTAGTTGGAACACTTAAAAATGAAATTCTCTCTTCCAACCGTATTAGATATTATCATTTTTACCCGTCCTTTTAACAAAACCATATCTAATTTCAATAAGGTAATAAGCGATAGGCACAACAGGAAACTCAATAATTTAGGTATTTTCATTTCTTCTTTTTGTAATGACTCAAGGACCGTCTTCAAAATGTCAAAACGTATTTTGTCTAAGAGGGAAGAATTCCTTCTTTCTCTTGGGCTTGACTTCTGTCTAACAAACTTTAAACCCGGTTACCAACAGTTCTATTTGTCTGTCGAATACCTCTTTCTATTCGTCGTATCAGAGCTCTCCCGTTCAACATCGACCTGGACTCCCTTAGATCTCGGTTCTCCTCTCTCGCTCACGATACTGACAACAGACTGCCGAACTAGATGGACGCCATTCTTCAGGAAGGAAGACTACGACCTGTTAAAGAAGATGGCAGCAGAAGATATCGTCATAATCAGGCCAGATAAAGTAAGGGCTCCAGTCATCCTAGATAAAAAAATGACTATATCAATAAATGGAAACTATCCTAATGATCGGACAAAATTTGAAAAAAAAAAAAAAAATTGTTTACCAGTTCTCCACAATATAACCAAAGCTGAAGATAAAATCAACAAACTTTTAAGAACTCTCAAACAAAATAAAATTATTACTGAGGATGTGTATCAGGATCTTTTCTGAACAGGCTCTTCCCATGGCATTTTATGTGGTCTCCCCAAAATACACAAAAATAGAGTCCTTTAAGGCCGAAATTATCATCACGAAATACTTTTAATTATAAAATAGCTAAATTTTGGTACCACTTCTAGAACCTCTAACAAAAAATAAGTTTTCTTTAACCACCTCTGCTCAGTTCAAAGAAGAAATCATCATGCAGGATTCAGATTTGTTTATGGCTAGCCTTGACATTGAATCTCTCTTTACCAATGTTCCAGTTACAGAAGCCATTGAAATCATTTTAAATCATTTGTTCTCTGACCCTAACTCCAGCTTTAATAATTCTAACCGAGCGTTATTTAAACAATTTTTAGAACTGGCCATGCTGGACACGGCCTTTCTTTTTAATGGAACTCTGTATAAGCAGGTGGAGTGGGTTGCAATGGGGTCGCCTCTGTGACCCACTTTGGCGAATATATTCATGGCCTCCCTGGAGGAGGGAATCATGGATAACTGTCCGCTGAGCTGCCTTCCTTTATTTTACCGGAGGTATGTAGACGGCACGTTTGCTCTGTTTCGACCTGAGCACGACGCAGACTTGTTTTAGATTTTGTTAACAGCCAGCATCCTAACATCAAGTTTACTCTGGAGAGGGAGACGAATAATAAGCTCCCTTTCCTCGATGTCCTTGTCTCCAGAGACAACAATGGTATCTATACAGGTGTGTTCGGAAAAAAGTACTTTTACAGGGTTAGGTACGAATTTTTATATTTCTTGCTTTTTTAACTTCAAAATTAATGTAATTTCAACTTTATTACATAGAGCTTTACCATTCCTCAACCTAGTCTATGTTTTTTATGTTGAAGTTACATTCTCAGCTACTTATTTCAGGAATAACTGTTTTTCTTACGAGGGAGATATTTTTACTTCAAAAAAACTCCATATGTAAAAGTTTTTTTAAGTAAAAATATTGCCTGTTATTTTGCCTAAGGGGGTTCTTTGGTTTCGATACGTTTTGGTTCATAGAAGGGATAGAAGTTTTGTGTTTGATGTTTACAGGAAACCTACCAACGTCTGTTCTTATGTCTACTATTATTCAGACCACCAGGTTAATGTAAAACTCTCAGTTTTTTGTAGCATGTTTTAAGGGCATTAAGGATATGCAGTCCGGAATTCTTAGACTCAGAATTTTGTAAAATTTATGACATAGGAATAAAATAACAAAAGTTTTTAATCGACAAATCTTTGCAGAAGGCTAGAAACATTTTTTATTCCAATAACAATAGGGAGCCTTTTGTGAGAGAAAATATTTTGACACTGCCATATAGCGTAAATCTTTGTTTCATTCAAAAATTACTGAAAACTTTCAAGATAAATGCTGTTTACAAGAATTCAGGGACACTTCAGAATATCATTATTCGTAACTCCTCAAAACAAATTAATGGCTGTATTTACACGATTCCTTGTGCTGGATGTAGTAATAAATAGCTAGGTCAAACTGGTAAAGAACTAGATCACCGTCTGAAACAGCATCGTTATGCAGTTCGAACAGGCCAATTGACAAGTGCTTTATTTGTACATATGAATGATTTTAACCATTGTATAGACTGGAAAAATTCATCTGAGATAATTTATTGTAACCACATTGTTAAAAGAAACATAATTGAATCTGCCTTTGTTAAGTATTTTAACAATCAACTTCTAAATATTAGTTCAGGTCTTTTTAAATTAGATATTTACCTTTTTCATAAAATAGTAGGAATTATTCAGTGAAATACCTCATGTGCTTCTCAATTTAGTTCTTGATTCCAAGAACGAGTAAGACGAAGGGGGAGGTAGAAAGGATTTGTTTGAGGAGGAGGAAGGGGAGAAGTAAAAGGAGATATGACCGATTTTACTTTCGACAGACTACTTCAACTGGCCAAAAAGATTATGCCTCCTCGAGGTCATCATTATGATCTCCTAATGCTGCTACTCGACCTTATTTTACTTAATGTACAAAAAATGTATTTCAGAGGAAACTTTATTTTTTGCTTGCTTTGGGTAAGACTGACACCTTGTTCTTTATAGATTAAGGAATGATCAATTTCTGTAAGTCAAAATTTCTGCTCTCATATTCAAAACATCATTATTGTTAAGAAACTTATTCTATGAAGCAGTATAAAAAACTCTCACCTAGCTTTTTTTTTTTAATAAGCGGTTACATAAATATTCATTTCCTTTCAGGCAGCTGCCTCTGACTTTATCAATAAACTGGAAGTTTGTTCTAAATAATTTTTATTTGTACATTATATATATATATATATATATATATATATATATATATATATATATATATATATATATATATATATATATATATATATATATATATATATATATATATATATATATATATATATATATATATATATATATATATATATATATATATGTATATATATATATATATATATATATGTATATATATATATATATGTATATATATATATATATATATATATATATATATATATATATATATATATATATATATATATATATATATATATATATATATATATATATATATATATATATATATATATATATATATATATATATATATATATATATATATATATATATATATATATATATATATATATATATATATATATATATATATATATTCAGAAAGCTACAAACGTCCTTTAATATCCAATTCGCTCTACCTCGGAAATAATATATTTTTTCATATATGTTGCCGAAGGGAAATTTTTAGTTGATAATAAGTCCACCGTCCCGTGGGGTCGAACCAGCGACGGACGAGGAATCAGGACTACAGGGAGCACTAACGCAGTCGGTCACAACAGAGGTATAAGTGAATATCATCTCCCATCAACTCACCTCGTCGAACTCAGGTGTTTTGCGTTTGGAGACGATATCCACCCACCTCTGCCATGTTGACCGTGTAGTGCGTTTGTCGCACGTGGTTACCATAATTATGACTATTTATCACATCACCGTGATTCATATACAATCAGAAAGCTACAAATGTCCTTTAATATCAATTCGCTCTACCTCGAAATAATATATTTTCATATATATATATATATTTTCATATATATGTTACCGAAGGGGAATTTTAGTTGATAATAAGTCCACCGTCCGTGGGTCGAACCAGCGTACGGACGAGGAATCAGGACTACAGGGACGCACTAACGTTTGTAGCTTTCTGATTGTATATGAATCACGGTGATGTGATAAATAGTCATATATATATATATATATATATATATATATATATATATATATATATATATATATATATATATATATATATATATATATATATATATATATATATATATATATATATATATATATATATATATATATATATATATGTGTGTGTGTGTGTGTGTGTGTGTGTGTATGTACACACGCACACACAAACACACACACACATTATATATATATATATATATATATATATATATATATATATATATATATATATATATATATATATATATATATATATATATATATATAAAGTGGACATATAAAATTATTTAGAAAAAAACTTCTACTGTATTGATGTCAGAGGCAGCTACCCTGAAACGAAATGAAGTGTCTTAAATTTGCTTTGAATATTTATGTAACCACGTATTAAAAAAAAAAATAAAACTAGGTGAAAGTTTTTTGATAATGTTTCATAGAATAAGTTTCTAAACAAAAAAATGATGTTTTGAATATGAGAGCAGAAATTTAGACTTACAGAAATTGATTATTCCTTAATCTATAAAGAACAAGATGTCAGTTTTATCCCATGCAAGCAAAAAATAAAGTTTTCTCTGAAATACATAATTGGAGTGACTCTTTGTACAATAAGTAAAATAAGGTCGAGTATCAGCATTAGGAGATCATAATGATGACCTCGAGGAGGCATAATCGCTTTGGACAGTTGAAGTAGTCTGTCGAGAGTAAAATCGGCTATTCCTCCTATTCCTCCTTCTCAAACAAATCCTTTCTACCTTGCCCTTCGTCTTATTCGTCCTTGGAATCAAGAACTAAATTGAGAAGCACATGAAGTATTTCACGGAATAATTCCTTAAAACTCGCTTAACATAGTTTATAAAGTTTGATTTTGTTGCTTATTAAGTTTTACAAAATCTTATTGGTCATTATCAGTGCTGGAGAATGGTCTCACGTTAAGAGCAGAGAGACTGTTACTAAATAAAGATGACCTAATGCCTGAATCAAATGAAATCAGTTTTAGTTTTATACACATACCTATGGAGAATTTGTTTTAGTCATCGTGGATTATCTATATAGTGGCTATGAGAAACTATGTTAAGAATGCTATTATTTCACTATAAGATGCAGAAAAATTAACGTTCTTAAAACGGGAACGGAACGCTCTGTTTAAACATAATTACTTTTTAAAATAATGATGCGACGTTTTAAATTTTCGAAAAGAATAAAGGGAGTAAAGGCAACTTGAATATTCTGAGAAAAGTAAGTTATCAAATGAACATTAGGGGTTATCACAATTAGATATCTTGTGAAGGCTGAGTACTTCAGATAAAACCATAAAAAGTACTTTTGATATGTTGTCGTTCACTGTTAAAATGAGAAGACGTTGTCATAAGAAGCTCCTAGTTTTCACTATCTCATTCTTCAAAGCATCAGGTGAATTTCTAAGTCATTATATAACCATAATATTAACGTTAATTTTAGTAATATCAATACTCTTATTATTAATATGTATTACATCTATAATGAAAGTAACAAACATTTGCATAACAGAACTGAATCAGTAACAAAAAGTGCCAAGCTGAAAGAAGAAGAGAGGTGGATGTGAATAAGGTGAAAAATTAAATGACAAAAAGATTTTACTATGTTAAAACGGAGGAAAAGGCGAAAAAGTTCAGGAAAGAATGAGTGGGAGGAATAATTATTCTTTTTCTTTTCAATATCAAGTTGCTAAAGTCAACTATAAGAAATTCACAGGTTAAATCACTTAATTTATCATGGAGGATACCTTGCAGATTTGTACCTGAAAACTTAGACAGATAACATAAGACTTTGACAAAGAGGAAGATTGGGAGCCTGGATATCGAAGACAGAATGTAGATAAAATCTTTGTTATGGAAAATATCTCTGAAACTTTAAAATCAAAAGAGAAATCTGCATGGGAAATACAAGAACACTGTTGCTTAAAAAGCGATTGACCTAAATGTACAATATATATCATGAGATAGAGACGAACTTGCACGAAGTAAATATTCATAAGGAAATGATAAAACTGCTTTCAGTTAAACATAAGATGATAGATTTAGAGCATATAACGTGTAATAATAATAATTATAAGAGTAAAGTTGTGACATGAAAACTCTTGAACAAATTCCACGTTATTTGCCAAATGTAAGCAAAACGACTCACTCCGAAAGTGATTAAATTCTTATTTTTCTGAAATTTATAATCTTGTTTTCGTCTCGGATAAATAGAGGATGACCAAATTAGGAAGCTGCTCATTTCAAGAATCAACGGGGGATTTAGATAATGTAACTGTAACAACTGAGAATATGTTGCTATTAAAAACTTTCGTAGCATCCCTATTATGCCAAAAAAATTTCCATTATTATTTTCGTGTAATTTTTATCACGTTGCTGCTTCAATAAATTATTTAGGGTTTCTTCTGTTGTGAAACTAAAAATACTTGTTATTTTTGATAAGTATGTTGCCTGGCATCACACTGAGTCGCTTCAACCGTCTTGTCATCATGTTTCTATAATAAGTGTAGTTTTTCATAAGAATAATACATATATTCCATTATCATTCAATTCTCGATTTTAATTCAAGTCCTTCTATCCCACCAATTCTTCATAGATTTAAAAATGGCAGAACTTTAAAGTGTTACCTGAAACGATTACTTTTTTATTAAGATATGCTTCCATGTTAGCTCCCCTTCTGTGGCATGGTATTGGGCAACGTCTAATAGTGACACCTCTCTCTTCCAGAGAATGCCTTTATCGGGAGTGACCCAGACATTCTCAGCTCGCCCTTTCATTCGCCAAGCCTAGATTCATTCACTTTTCAGCACCGTTAATTACAAGAATTATGATTTCTTATTATTCATATGTGCCCTAGTATAATAACTTTATAAACTATTGTTCTTAATTGTTAAAGTAAATGTAATTAATCATTAACTAAGTATAATTACGCCTTGCAAGACTAAAAGAGTACCTAAGGATAGTAATAATCTTCTTTCCATTTTTTTCTTTTTTACTATCAGCCATTTGACTGATGGACAAGGCTGGTAATAATGTAACATCATATATATATATATATATATATATATATATATATATATATATATATATATATATATATATATATATATATATATATATATATATATATATATATATATATATATATATATATATATACAGTATATATATATATATATATATATATATATATATATATATATATATATATATATATATATATATATATATATATATATATATATATTACTAAAAACACCTCATTAAAACTGGAGAACTTTTGCACAGAACAATTGTGTACGTGATAAAGAAATATATATATATATTATATATATATATATATTATATATACTATATATATTTTATATATATATATATATATATATGATTAACTCGTAGTGTTGTGTTGTTTTCCTCCAACTTCCCTCTCGATATGTTTAGCTTGAAAGTGTTGTATCATTATATATATAATTTATATATATATATATATATATATATATATATATATATATATATATATATATATATATATATATATATATATATATATATATATATATATAATACATACATATATATATATATATATATATATATATATATATATATATATATATATATATATATATATATATATATATATATATATATATATATATATATATATATATATATATGTATAATGATACCCATCAACATTCCAGGTAAACATATCGAGAGGTGGGATAACCACACAACACTAGGCTGTCTTTAATTTTATTGCCGACGTTTCGTAAATTTAGCCATAATTAGATCTTCAGGGCTGCATAAATATATATAAAAGCGCTTATAAGTACAGTCTTAGAATAAAAATAAAAAAGATAGTAAAGAATAGAGGCTTTCAAGAGAACCAAAGAGAAAAGAGCACAGTAAGGCTAAGATAAATATAGTGGACTTGAAGAAGTCTGAGTGTTTAACAGTTGAATCAGCTGTTTTATAAATAATGACTCCAGGATAGTTAAGTCTCGAAGATTGGCAGTATGACCGATTCTGCTAAAACTCTGTTCTCAATATACGTTTTACATTGTTTCGAATGATTTCTGATGTTGGGGTTCTCTGGATTCAAAATTCTGATCCCTGTACGAAAGCTGATCCCCCTATGTGAATCAACGAGCACCTTCAGAAGCCTGCTACTGGACCCCACGTAATTCCCTGAAATACATCTAAGACAAGTATATTTACAGACGACACCAGAGGACATATAAGGACACAGCTGATCTTTTATGTAAAACAAAGAGCCAATAGTGAGAGGATTTTTTTTTTATTAATTTGACTGATATGGCTGGGAAACATCATGAATAACTTACGTAAATCTTTTTTGAAAGATTAGGTCAGTGATATATGGAAATATTGCATAGAAATCCATTTTTTTGTACCGTTAGAACTTCACGTCTTCTAGAGAAAGGTTTATTTAATAATTGCTTTAACTTCTTAAATATAATCAACACACAAACACATGTGGAACAGAAATAAATTTCTAACTCACGTCAAGATCTAACCCAGGTCTTTCAATTGAAAGACAAGACTGCTGCCAACCAAGCCACACAAGATATAAGAGAAGTTGGACCTAAGTACCACTATGCCTAAGGCTTTACCTGGGCAGGCTAACTGTCTTGCTTACCAGCGTGTTTTCCCTAACTTCCTGACTCAGCAGTGTGTTGATTATTTGTATCACATTGACTCAGAAAGGATAATTCGAATGAAATGCTGTCATTTGGGTCACTGTAGAGTAGGGAAGTTGGGGAGAGCATGCTGCTACGCGAGGCAGTTATTTCAGTAAGTTTGAGTCGTCGTTTTTTTTCCAATATCTTTCAAATTAATTAATGGATCGGTATGTTACTTTGCAACAATGTGTTTCACCCCCACCCCCTAATTTTTGGTAATAAAT
Organism: Macrobrachium rosenbergii; assembly: GCF_040412425.1. Taxonomy (NCBI): domain Eukaryota; kingdom Metazoa; phylum Arthropoda; class Malacostraca; order Decapoda; family Palaemonidae; genus Macrobrachium; species Macrobrachium rosenbergii. Next base: position 7,596,920 of record NC_089764.1, on the reverse strand, counting down.
TGTTTCCAAAATCAGCTTTTTCAGGCACTTTCCCTTTGAATCTGATGGGTAACAAGCAAACTGATTAACACTTTCAGACGTACAAGCTCGGTAACTGCTGAACTTGCAATGGACATCTGCTTATAGTAAATTCCTCACTACCCCCAACTTTCCTCTTCGGCTTCACCATTCTTCTCCCTATTCTTCCCAGGCGTCATTACACCTCTTAGCATATGTTACTTTCTTCATAAATGGGATTGTTTTTATTTTGTTTGCATAATTTTGTGATGAAAAGTTATTTTACGTTTATTCTAAATTCACTGCTCTACATATGTAATAAAAAATAATGGATTAAAATCTCAGAACAGTTAATAACCATTTGAGCCAATGTCCAGTACACGATATTATAGATGCATGTCAGTAGATCAGTTTTATCTTTCCCTTATTCCCTTACGTATATGACCGTGAAATATACCCATAAACAATATCTTACTTATTCACATTTATTCATAATTTTTGAGCAGCTTTCTCCATGCAGTAAACTTCAAGAAGGCGTATAGCAAATGCATTTCTGCATCCATGGGACATTTCAACATGTAAGCCATAACTCTGAACAGCGACGAGACAATCTTCTCTGTAGATACTAGATACACGAGTGATAAGCCCGTCGCTTAACCCGACATTTCATTCATCAACTACAAAGATTTCGGAAAACCCTAAATTCTCTACAACCATGTAGGTCGTTAGCTCATTTCATCCAACATTGCTCAGTTGAAAGATTGCGATGCTAATATGAGCCAGAAAACATTCCATTATATAACAAATATTGCGAAGTTAGAGAGAGAGAGAGAGAGAGAGAGAGAGAGAGAGAGAGAGAGAGAGAGAGAGAGAGAGAGAGAAGTGGGGAATGAATAAATTGACAGGCGGAAAAGTGAGGATTAAAGAATGAAGAAGGGCGGGTGATAGGAGAACTATTTTTCTTATGTATTCAATTTGTTGATCCAAATACTGGGGACTGACAATGCGCAAGGCTCGTAAAAACACAGAAGAAAAACAAAAATAGGGACTAATTTGTTATCCTTCACATATACTAGATATTTGTTATAACAAAGCCCACAAAAAGTTTTATAGCGAAAGTAACATGAAGAAAGAAACCCCTAAGAACATTCTTAGCTTGCTTTATTTTAGTAGTTTTGAAAACATAAAATCATTGTTAAAACCTTTTAATGTAAACCACGTTTTTTTTATAATAACACACTCAAAAGAATGTTAATAAAAATTAGCCCTAAAGAAAACAACAACATAATATATAAAATTCCATGTTTGGACTGCCCCTCTTTTTATATTAACCAATCTAGCAAAGATTTAGATGTACGTATTAAGCAACATAAGTATTCAGTCAAAACTGGACAAGCATCCAATGCTAAATTCATTCATTTAAGTGAAAACTCTCACAGGATAAATTGTACTGAAAGTTCAATGATTGCCAGATCGAAAGATTTCTATTCAAGAAATCTATTGGAGTCCGCTATTATCCAGCTTACTTCCAGTTGTAATTTTAATCTTAGCCCTAGTGTGTATTATTTGGACCCCTGTATTAGAAACATGTTCAAGAATGACCTAAAAGATAAAATCACTGACTTAATTACAAGTTAGTTACTTGATATATATTCTCTATGTATCCGTATGTTTAATATATTTTTTGTTTGTAAAAATTTTCATCTTGCAAAAAGTTATTATTGTTTACAAAAAAGATAATTATTTTATTGTACTAAAATTTTTTAGGTATTCAGTCACGACACTGTATAATCTTTAAATTGTCCTGCCCCTGCTTCTGAACGGTTGATCCTAATCCTTTGTAAAACCTCTTAAAAATTTAACCCTGTTTTGGCAGTTCTACTAATTCTTCAATTGTGTTGGATTCCAGGTACATATGTTTCCTTTATAATCCCCATCTGTCATCTATATGAGCTTTCTTTGTAAACTTACTTTTATATTTCTTCAGCCTGCTAAGTAAAAGACCTAGCGGCGAAAGACCTCGCAGCGTTCCAGTGTTTCCGTTTCCTTCGTGGATTTTATCTTTCTTTATATATTCATCACGTTCCATATTTTCGTGATTGAGTTATACACACACACACACACACACACACACACACACACACACACACACACACACACACACACATATATATATATATATATATATATATATATATATATATATATATATATATATATATATATATATATATATATATATATATATATATATATATATATATATATATATATATAATATACAGGTGAAAAATAAGAAATATATGTACAGTAGGTCTGACCATTTCGACTTTATTTCAAGCCATTGACGAAGGACTGATATAGAGTATGAGAAGTCACAAATATATATACTACAAGAACAGTACTGTAGTATATATATTTGTGACTTCTCATACTCTGTATCAGCCCTTCAGCCAGTGGCTCGGAAAAAGTCGAAACTGGTCAGCACCTACTGTACACCCTGTTTCATATTTTTTATGTGTGATTATGAATCACGATAAATGAATCACGTACAAAAGTGATAATAATTATATATATATATATATATATATATATATATATATATATATATATATATATATATATATATATATATATATTCATGATATGATTTCATTCCACGATTTTCATATATTTACTCTTCTAGTTGTCGTGTATTCTGTACATTAGTATTAGTTATATATGAATATCTTTGTAGTGTCAGATCTCAAAAGATAGCTTAACAGCGTAATTTAGAATAAATGATACGTTTTTAATAATAACGTGGTATATCAGCAACATGTGTGTTCTGCGAATGCTTTGTTTTGCTTTGATTGTCATTGCGAAGGATAACGCGTTGACAAGAGAGAGATAACAGTCGAGCGGCGTTAAAATTTTGCTAAAATCTTTGTCCCATACAGTTTTCTGGTAAAGACATGTACCTCTTTGATAATACGAATGAGTTGTTGCACCTGAGCACATGGCAATTGCATCATGTTCAATATTATATTGCACTGATCGCGTCCCATATGATTTTCTGTTCGAGTCATGTACACCTTTTTGAGAGTAAAAGCACGTCTCGATCGATTACGTCATGTTCAAGATAGCATTGCTCTGATCATGTATTGTTCTAACAAGCTAGATTTCGCCCAAAAACGTTTTGCTCATGAAATGACTTTATCTGATTGTCTTACTCCCAGATGGAATTCTAAGATGGGTTCATTCTGATTTCAGAGACCTTTTGTGTGGTTTCCTATCTTTCTCTTTCTCTCTTTCTTCAAAAGAGAGAAGTTAATAACGAAAAATATTTGTGTGGTCATTGATATTAGCCTTAGCTTTTGAGATCTGAAGTAGCGCTAACAAGTGTCTATATTCATAATGGCGCTTAACAAAGAAGAGTGTTTTGTGAACCTCAAGCAGCTGCATTTGGGGTGATTTTGTGAAAGTTTTCACGAGCTCTGAAGTGCGTATAATGGGGATTTCACAATTATTTACTTAGCAATTTAAGTATTTCTTAATAATTTTTTTTTTTTTTTTTTTGCATTTTAACTTACTAGAGAATGTTTCCTCTCCTCGTAATAATTCAGTTCACTTAGTAATTCAGTCCTTAATCCATATTTTAGAAAATAGGGTACTTCGACAGATTGTTAGGCGAGCGACTGGCAATCTCTCGGCGACCGCTCGCCTATTGCTGGAGTATTTTGTTATAAAAAGGAAAAAACAGAAATAGCCTGGCAACTGAGAAACTTGATTGAGAAATATATATATTGATTGATATATATATATATATATATATATATATATATATATATATATATATATATATATATATATATATATATATATATATATATATATATATATATATATACATTTATGTGTGTGTGTGTACATTGTGACGATGTAGGTCTATATGGAGAAATATGTTATGTATTGTGAAATGAGAAAGGTAAGAAATGAAAGTAAATGTTGTCTTGTGTACAACGTAATTTTTCCTATGTTAAATTGAAACCATGTAAAATATGGAAAAAAAATCTCACTAGTCATTTATGATAGCTCTTTCTTAACCGATATAAATTCAGCTATTAAAGCTCCTTTGATAAGAAAAATTAAGATATAATAATGCATTTGTTATATAAGTTCTTGGAATAAAAAAAAATTCAAGTCTCTTTAACAGATAGCAAAACAGAATTTACTGGTACTATCTAGAATTTACTGGTACTACTTACAAATTTATTATTTATTCCAGTCATTTCTCACTGAACACAGACCATCAAATTGTTACGCCAAAATTTTTTAATTTTTCAACTTCTTACAACACTAATCTTAAATAGGATGTCATTCTTCGTGTCTCTCCATTTCCAGGAGTTCGATTTTTTTTTTTTTTTTTTTTTTTGTCACGGGAAAGTTGGGTAAATTCCGGCAATCATTTTCGTCTGACACATTCCACGATTTCATTTGTTCCCTTCCAGATATCTAAAATTATTCTGTCCTTCTCGGGGGTTATTGGACCCTGATCCTCCACGCACGTTGTTTGAGTTATGAATACCTTCTCATAATATTCTATTCAGGTACACATTCATATTGCATGAACACCTGCATATATAGAAATAAATACATTTAGTGTATTAAATTCCAGTACCTTCATATGTCGTCAAAAGTGCATGAAGCACAGGATACTTCAGGTATCGAGTTTCCAAGAAATACTTTAATATTAGGATCCGTGAATAGTAAAAATCATACATAACATATGCAATAAGGTTACTGATCATTGCTATTTGGGGTCACTGAATTTACTCGATAGTTCTTACTGTGACGATTGGAAGGGCAACACTTTCTGGACCTAAACTCTATTTTCATGAAGTATGTTGTATCCACCTATCCTTGCGTAAAAGTAGAATTTGAGTGCTCTTGATGGGTTGCTTAGAATGCTCCCGATCAAGCCTTATGGCAGTTTAAACAACAACAACAGCAGCAGCAACAACAGCAAAAACAACGACAACAACAAATAAATAACAACAACAACAACAATAATAATAATAATAATAATAATAATAATAATAATAATAATAATAATAATAATAATAATAAAATTGTCAACCAGAGATTAAAAAACTTCATGTATTGACGAGTACGTTAGATATATATATATATATATATATATATATATATATATATATATATATATATATATATATATATATATATATATATATATATATATATATATATATATATATATATATATATATATATATATATATATAATATATAAATTTTTTGTAAACCAATTGTACCTTTCTTGGCTATGTAATAAATTATGTACGTAATACTAAGACACAAGTGGAGGTCTCAGTCAGGATTAATACAACATTGCAAGGAGATACCAACCTCTTTCCCAAAGGCTTACTGAGAACCTTACGACTAATCCTCCCGATGGCTCTAACTTTCAAAGGAAGAGGCAATATGTATACATACATACATACATATATATATATATATATATATATATATATATATATATATATATATATATATATATATATATATATATATATATATATATATATATATATATATATATATATATATATATATATATATATATATATATATATATATATATATATATATATATATATATATATATATATATATATATATATATATATATATATATATATATATATATATATATATATATATATATATATATATATATATATATATATTTATATATATATATATATATATATATATATATATATATATATATATATATATATATATATATATATATATATATATATATATATATATATATATATATATATAATATTTATATATATATATATATATATATATATATATATATATATATATATATATATATATATATATATATATATATATATATATATATATATATATATAGAAAAAGTGTGGGACACCTCAGACGGACGCATTCTCCCGTAAACAGATGTCCATTTCTCTGGAACTATCATCAAATAAAAGATACAGATAAACTATAATAGTGTGAAATATAAATAAAAAATGAAAATATAACTTCATGAAACAACAACAAGAATAAAAATGTTAATAAACATAAAAAATAAAAAATAGAATAAAGATTAAATTTAAAAAAATGTGTTCAGAAAGCGGTAGGCTAATTAAAAAAAATAAATAAAGAATATTTTTTAAATTGTAAAAGAGAGAACTGTTATGCAAAGATGATTGATAGAGTATCTGTTGATATGAAAAGATGGAAGAGCATGTCACTGATGTAGTGTTAAGAGGAGGAGTGGCTTAAAGACTAGCTTATCATGGCTCATTTGAAGCAAAAACAAAGGTAGATAGGAGTCTCGGTAGTGGAGTCTAGGATAGAACTGTGGCTATAAATAGAACTACGATAACTGTGTTTATTAGAAACTAGTGTGAAGAAAATAATAAAACAATGTAGGAAGAAAATAATAAAACAAAATGTTATAAGAATAAAAGCAATGGCAAGCATGAGTACTAGATGACTATAGCTTAAGAAGTCACAATATTAGCTGGGACCCTTTTGGATACTGATCTCTTGGAAAGAGGGAATAAGAGGTTACAAAAGATTATATCACTCGAGGTGCAGGTGTATGACACAGATGTGTACAGGTACAAATGAGTCAATAAAAAACATTAGATAAAGAATGTAAGTTAGTAATGAAAACAGAGGGATGTGTGAGTAAGAAAATTCGGTGATTAAAATGCATTAAGGTGGTTAGTTAGCTTAACTGTTCAGTAAATAAAGAGTAAATCATCAAAACATTATTGATTATGTCATCTCTGCTTCGTCTTTCGATCAGCGTTCTCTTCCGTAGATAAGTTAAAACTTTAAACTAATAGTTTCCTCCACCACAATGTCACCTATAACAAGTCAATTATCCGGAAATGAAATTACTTAACAAACTACCATCTCCCAATATCATTAAGAAAATTCGAGTTATATCTCACAGTCATCGGAACCGTAACTGCAGCTACTGACGAAACACCCTTTACTCTTGTTCTCCATGCAATAAATTTCTTAGCGATTGCTAGAAAGAAAAATACTTACCCAGACGTTTCATACTCTGTAAGCAGATGTTGTCCCTAAGGGCTAAATCCATATTGTTTAGGACACAATGCTCCAGCTACCGAGCTGAGAAACTGTGTAAAAATAAATTGTTTTTGTTTTACTGTTGTTCCTTGTATGCAGAGATACCTCTGGGAACGCATTAGAATCCAGTGCCTACATTTTAGATATAAGATAAGGGCTTTCGGTGCGATAATGTGTCAAGATAGTATATTGTTGTACGTAGTTACCAGATTGTGGATCAACGCTCATGTAGTTCGCACCTTAACTTGTATATGCAAGGCTGAATGCTTAGACATTCCTTTAAAATAAAGAATTAAAACCAATAATCAGGAACCTTGCAATTCTCATAGGAGGTTATATCCCCGAGTATAATCTCGTCGATTTGAAGTAGTGTTGAACACTACGTTACGGTACCTTCCAGTGTGAAATTAAATAGATAATCCAAAGATTCCTCCATTGGTCTTATCGTTCCATTGGTCTTTGTTTAGTCGGTTTTTTGTAATCTAACAGAACCGACAAACATTACGAAAAAAAATTATGAAAACGTGATTGATAATCATTCTTATCTTTTTTTTAAAGTTATATTCTCCAGTTTATTTAGTAATTACTCTGTGTACAATATCTATTATAAAGGAAGGCGGTGAGATGCCATTTCAGAACAGAAATAATGTAAGTTGATGTGAGGTTCACGAATCATCAGAAATCAAGGGATTGTTATTTAGCGTAAAAATTATAAAAAGATTTTAAACAAGAAAACTTTCTACTTAACTACGGCAGCAATTCCGATAACTCCTCGGTCATATAATTTTGATAAGGCTATTAAATCCTACATTTAAAACAAAAATATGCGCTAATGTAATCCTGGAAATGTCTTATACAGATTGAATTACATTTCAAAACAGGGTATATTGGAAGCATGAAAGGAGAACATCAACTGGTGTAGTTTGCATGTATGTGGAACTTTGGAACCTTCGTTCCTTAGTCAAAGTTTCCATCATGAGGCCAGTTTGGAAGCCCGTCTTCGAAATTTATGCAAGGTTCATATGAGGAAAAGGGCGAACTACTTTTCACTGATTTTTAACAGTAAATGATAACTGAATTACATGGTAAATTAAAATACGAGTATACTGACTGTGGTATAAATACACTTATCTGAAGTTCTATTGATAATGGAAGAATCATTTGCACATTCCTGCTGGGCAGGTGAGGAAGAATTTCGTTTCTTCTGGAGAGGAGAGGGACGGCGATTTGCAGCAACGTTTGTTTTGATACCTTTATCTTACTATCACGGTGTAACTGAGGTGTTATTTTGGAGCTGATGTTTGATCTGTGAATATCCTGGATTGAAATTTGATTTCTTACAGAGGCTGTGATGCGTGAGTGTAGCTATCGAGTTAAATTATTCCAATCTCTTTGATAACTGATAGCGTTTACGTAAAAAAAAAAAAAAAGGATATCTATGATGTCCTTTTGAAATGAAACAAAAATAATGAACGCATTGTAAAATAGTTGAATAAGTTTACTGAGTGCAATGAGGATATTGCATCCCTTTTTAGACACGTTAGAGAAGAAAGCATAATAAAAAGTGTTATGTACCCAGTGTTTGCGCGCGCGCGTGCGTGCTTGTATGTGGTGGGGGGAGGTTGTTGCTTTGATAACCAAGATACATTAAGCTTTGAAAAGACCTGTAAATAGGCTGTTCCAGAATAACTTGAGACTGGAATGATAATAGCGCAAACTCACGCGGAATTAGGCTCCAATATTTACGTCAAGATGTTTGTCCACGATCAAAGTATTCCGCAAATTACAATTTCCCCTCTCTAATAACTTCGAGTAATTGTATATAATTGAAGACAGCATATTCAGAAGGTGAAAATTTTCCTGCTTCGCGGGCAGATATACAGCATAAGTATAAAGAAGGTGAGCCTTATGTCACGTGATAAAAGAAGAACTTCACACGTAAATCACCTTTTACGCGTCCTTATTTTTAATCTATGTAGTCTCGCTTTCTCTGTTTTTATTTCTTGTACTTCTAACTTCCTGATTATCACGTTTTATTTTTAAAGTATAATAACATATGTTTATAGATAATCCTGCAATTTAGATTAGTTAATGCTAAATAAATTATTATTATTATTATTATTATTATTATTATTATTATTATTATTATTATTATTATTATTATTATTATTATTGTTGTTGTTGTTGTTGTTCTAAAGGGTTCACAATAATATAATTGTTTAAGTTGAGTAGAATTTTATAAAAGCTTTCAAAACCTTCTCTGGGTTCAACTTTCTGAAAATGAACCCAGAGAAGGGTTCGAAAGCTTTTATAAAATTCTACTACAGCCTTTAATAATTATATTATTGTGGACCCTTTAGACCATTTATGAACTGTCGTGATAGAGAGTTTTTCTCCAAATTATTATTATTATTATTATTATTATTATTATTATTATTATTATTATTATTATTATTATTATTATTATTATTATGCCGTTCTGTTGAAATACTGGTCAATATCAGTTATGATTTTGCCAATGATCTCATTGCAAAATTGTGCAGAAAGGTTAACTGAACTCTCGGTAGATAAATTCGGTTGATTATTGTATCCTAATCTAATAAAATCTCTGTTACAATCATTGTTTAAAATGTACGTCGTTGTTTCCTTTTATGAGATAGTAAAACTGACATAAATAAAATTCAGCAACAGAAAATACTTTGGAATGGGAGGATACATCTTTGTTTCTTTAATCATTTTTTCTTTTACATCTCTGAGAAATAAGTTGTTTTAATAAGCGTTTTTAGCAGCTGATTAACAATTATCAAAGTTAAATAAAGATATTCAGAAAAAAATCTGGCTCAGCGCAAAAAAGCTTACGTGGAGAGAACTTAGAATTACATGTGGACTGTAGGAGTATCGTGACATTAACTCATGGTTTATGATCAATCAGTTATTGAAGTAAGTGACCTAACTAATAATTTGAGCTACTTAAGTTCAGCAATAATTTCATATAAGCTACATATTGAGTGTCAGGGGTTAGGATTCAACATTCTCCCACTTCTACCTTTGTTAAAACCAGGCTATATATAAGTAAATTCTCTTCAATTATGTAATTATAAACGTAGGTTGCATTGGACTTGGCTCGCTGTCTACCCTTTTTTAAACAAAGTGTGTTTATATACTAATGCAGTTATACACTGAGAAATCCTGTTTTCGAAAGAAAGCTTATAAAACTGCTTTCTTTTGATGAGGGAGTTAAAACCTGTTATAACAATCCTTAATTTCCTCTTCAAAAACAGCCCAATATTTTACCATATTATTCGTTCTGAAAGATTGGTAGCGAAACCATATTTTTTTAACCTAAATGCAGGGTCTTGGTTATAATACAAGTTCAGATTATGCCTGTATACAGATATTTGTAGATAATCTTGCAATTTACATTAGGTAATGCTAAATAAATTATTATTATTATTATTATTATTATTATTATTATTATTATTATTATTATTATTATTATTATTATTATTATTATTATTATTATTGTTGTTGTTATTCTAAAGGGTCCACAATAATATCTCTCCTGTTTATGCTATAATCTGTATACAGATTATAAAAAGAGAGGCATTACTTTTTATTCCTTAACACACTGGCAGGAGCGTTATGATCTAAGCAACATGGGTTTGGCCCTTGGGTAAGGCACATTTACCCACAAAATTGGGAATTTTTCCTTTCTTGTTAATTTTACAATCACTACGAAATTTATGGCTTATAGAACAAAGGTGACAGGTGTCTCCCCCAGCAGTGGCATTTACAGCTGCAACCACGGTTCCGGAGGTAAGGAATACAGTTCTTATCTTCTTGAAGGGCTCGGGGACGAGAGATACAGGGAGATGTTAATACCTAACGTAAATTTCTTTTACTAAGCAATGGCGTGTTACAGAGGGGAATGTGAGGGAAAGCTTCCATTGTTTATTTTTCTTAAACATATGTAGGGAATGGAATAACTAGAATGAAAATGTAAAGAATGAGGTATCACTGTTTGCCTTATTTCCATATATCGGCTACGATGACATAACCAATAGTATTTCGGCATGTCATTCAAATGAATTATATATAGAATTCTCCATAACAATTCAATTCAGTTACTAAATTTAGCATGTGTGTATTGCATAAGTATAGTTGCTTTAAAAAGCTATATCAGATGATTGATCACTTCAGAATAGGTTATTTCATGCAGATAGATGAACAAGGTAATGACATTTGTATGATATTTCCATGGAAATATACTGGCTTGTAAAGAATCTATAATTCAGGATAAGACTACAGAATATATTTACTATTGCACTTGTTCTGCGAGAAAATGTATACCTGGCTAGATGCCCTGTTCGTATCACCAGAGTTGAATAATGAAAAGCAGTCCTTGAATAACGCATACATATATCGAGGCATCAATGAATTTTGACGGAGAATCTACATCAATTTACAAATCATAGTAAAATGATTGTTTTACAGAAATACGTTTTCATCACATTATTTTTACCGATAGGAAATGTTCCTATAAAATTCTCTTTTTTTTGTGCGGTATCGAGTACAGTCATCTTCGAATAACTTCAATAGACCAAAAAGTAAATTTTTGATGCACATCATTATCTTCATCATTGTTTCCAATACGTCTGACACAAAGCGCCTCGGAAATTCCGTCACATACCTATTTCCTGTACTTTATTTTTCTTTTAAAAGCCAAAGTAATTATGAATGCAAGTTTTAGTAGTGAAGGACAAATCGAAAATGCAAATCTAAATGTGATTAATGGAAGTATTTTTGTTAAGAAATAAATGATAATTCAAGTAAAAGAGGCATATAAACAGCGCCAAAATTCAGGCTTGCTCTGTTTACAAGATCAGGCGAGTAGGAAGAGGGACAAAAACACGCACATACACACACACACAAACACAGTAGACACTAGGATGAGGAAATGAGTGGTTTA
>NC_089764.1:7547304-7579804 GCF_040412425.1 Macrobrachium rosenbergii | reverse complement strand
TTAACATTTTTCCTCCAGGAAACGAAAGTGTTCTTTGATGGGATACAACTCCTCTGATTTATAGGTTAACCTGCAGTCCTTCCCATTTTTTTAACCGTAAACCATTCTCTTTCAGTCTAATCAACAGTAGGTATTTCTTGATATATATTATGGTCATTCATTAAAGTCTTCATTTGCCAGAGGAAAACGAATCATTTGTTTCATTTTTACATTTTTCAACTTTTCTTTATTCTGTAGCCAACAAATAACTTTGCAGGAATCAGCCAATTCATTCTATCCATAAATGCGTTTTCTTTCCAATTACATAACGTCTAACCCTAAGACCTGTCTATTATTAAAATGCCTTCGTCACTCAATTTATAAATGCCTGGAGGCTTTCTAACTGTCCAAACTCGTTATTCTCACGGCCACATACGCCCAGAAACGAGATCTTGTTTCATCGTATATACTCAGAATTGCCCTGTACGGACCACCATTCTCACCCACATACAGTCTAAACATTTTGTTTTGCTTTCTCTCTCATAGCTGTCGTAAACCTCTTCTCGAGCCATATGCATCAAATAAAACTCTTTCCTTTTATTCAGTTCAATTTGCTATTCCCATTTCGTGATGGTTTATGTGTTTATGTATGTTGCATGATTTTTAAAAGAAGATATACAGATAAAACTAAATTCATAAGTATAAGCGAGTTCATTTCGTTGTTTTCCGGTTGATGAAGTTAAAAAAATTATCTATTGTGTTTTATACAATCTGTAATATAAGGCAGAAACTCAATTATATATAATCTTGACAAACAGGTAATATAAAGTTAATTACTTAAGCAGAAGTTGCTGTATTTTATTATCAACTACAAAATTCCCCTTCGGTAACATATATGAAAATATATCATTTCCGAGGCAGAGCAAACTGGATATTAAAGGACGTTTGTATCTTACTGATTGTATATGAATCACGGTGATGTGATAAAAGTCATATATATGGCTGCGTGCGACAACGCACAACACGGTCAACATGGCAGAGGTGGGTGGATATCAACTCTAAATACAAACACCTGAGTTCGACGGGATATGTAGATGGGAGCCGATATCCACTTATACCTCACTTGCTGGCCGTGTGATTAAGTCGTCAACTGTAGTCCTGAGTTCTTGTCCTTCGTTGGTTCGAGCCCACGGGACGACGAACTTATTATCAACTAAAGAATTCTTCGGTAACATAAATGAAAAATATATTATTTCCGAGGTAGAGTGAATTGGATATTAAAGGACGTTTGTAGCTTACTGATTATACAAATATATATATATATATATATATATATATATATATATATATATATATATATATATATATATATATATATATATATATATATATATATATATATATATATATATATATATATATATATATATATATATATATATATATATATATATATATCACATTCCTGCAGGTGAAAAATAAGGAACGAGGTATAAGTCCTGACCATTTTGAGTTTATTTCTAAGCCATTGACGAAGGGCTGATACAGAGTATTAGAAGTAACAAATATATGCAATTTAATACAGGAACAGCACTGACGAACATACACAGCCGTTAGAGACTACATATCCACCACAGGCAGGTGTCAAGGTAGGGAATGGCCTTCAAAACTCATTTGGCTAAAAATCACAATATACTCAGAGGACAATACTGAAAATCATACCGACCATGGCGACATCAGATCCATATCTAACAGGTGTCAGGATACGGAGTTTGGAAACTCATTAGCACTGCTGCCCCCGTACTGTGTTTACAAATAGGATAATCTTATTTTCATACATCTGTACTGCCTACCTTAAAATTGAAACAATTTACAAATTTCTTTTGATATTAAAGGATCAAGTTTATAAATCCCTTGACTGATATTCATATTATGGCTGTAGCTTTCTTTTATAAAGCTAGATTCAATGATATTCCTTTCCAGTGCGTTATTAGAATATACAATCCTTTTTGCCCCTTCCAAGTTGATAGCATGATTGTTCTTACTAACATGTACAAAAACACCACTGTTCCCCTGTGCATATCTCACACATTTCTTGTGCTGTTCTATTCTCTTTTCCAGTGCTTTAACCGTTTGGCCAATATAAAATTTGTCACAAGGCTTACACGGAATTTTATATACACACCCTTTAGTACTTATCAAGAACTCCCCCGAAAATACTAGAGGGTGTGTATATAATGTTCTAATAACGCACTGGAAAGGAATATCATTGAATGTAGCTTTATAAAAGAAAATTACGGCCATAATATTAATATCAGTCAAGGGATGTATAAACTTGATCCTTTAATATCAAAAGAAATTTGTAAATTGTTTCAATTTTAAGATAGGCAGTAGAGATGTATGAAAATTAGATTATCATATGTGTAAACACAGTACGGGGGCAACAGTGCTAATGAGTTTCCAAACTCCGTCTCCCTGACACCTGCCAGGTGTGGATCTGATGTCGCCTATGGTCGGTATGTTTTTCAGATATGTTCCCTGAGAGTATATTGTGATTTTTAGCCAAATGAGTTTTGAAGGCCACTCCAACCTTGACGCCGGTCTGTGGGTGGATATGCAATCTCTAATGGTTGTGTATGTTCGTCAGTACTGTTCCTGTAGTAAATATATTTGTGACTTCTAATACTCTGTATCAGTCCCTCGTCAATGGCTTGAAATAAAGTCGAAACCGGTCAGGACCTACACCCTGTTTCTTATTTTTCACCTATGGTAATGTGTGATAAATGAATCACGTACATAAGTGATTGTAATCACACACACATATATACTGTGTGTATATATATATATATATATATACATATATATATATATATATATATATATATATATATATATATATATATATATATATATATATATATATATATATATATATATATATATATATATATATATATATATATATATATATATATATATATATATATATACTGTCTGGAAGTGTTCTTGAATATCTGGTTATTATTACACTTACTAATCATAGAATTCAAAATTTACCTCACTTATAGCCAGATACCTGAATTCTCATAAAAAATATATGACTGAATACTCTAAAGGCAACAGTGACCGCTTAAAAGAATTATCAGCAATGTGAGATATCAAGGACCAGCCCTAGGAGAGTTGTTAATCAGCTCAGCCTGGTTAAACTAAGTTATACTTAACTTAAACAAGAAATATACTAAATTAAAAGGGCATCACTATTACCAAACAACTGTAACTACCTCCTCGATTAGAGTCATTTCAGCAAAACTGAAGGAACAATCCTTTATCACTGTAGTTTATCCACAATGTTATTCCTACCACTGGTGGTCGATAAATGAAACAATATTGTAAAAAGTTCAAGTACAAAAATTTATTTTTTATTCAAAGGTAATAAATCAAAATTCACAATTTTGCTTTGAAGAAAAATTACTATTTCTGGAAAACACAAACTTAATTTTTAAATCAAATTATGAAAAAATTAAATCACCAAAATGTTAATATGTGAAACAAAATTAAGTAAGCATCTTGAAAAAACTAAGAGATTGTAAACAGACAAAATATGTAAAAGTATTAAATTCAACAATAGTTAAACAAATAATTTAAATGACAAACACTAAGAACACACAATCACACAAACCATGAAAGTGAAATGTACATGTAAATGTAAATTCACTAGAGTAAAAATCTCTTATTATATGAATCACTGATTTAAACACTTCAAATTATACACTTCAAATTATACCATGGTATAAATTTTAAGTACAATACCAGTTAACTGCTGTTCTGGCCGTTAAAAAAAAACTTATTCCTGAAAAGGCTTATTCCTGAAAACGCTAAGAGAGAGAGAGAGAGAGAGAGAGAGAGAGAGAGAGAGAGAGAGAGAGAGAGAGAGAGAGAGAGGGGGAGAGAGAGAGAGAACCTGAGCAAACGGTCTCTAGAATCAGAATGACAAACTTTTCTGTCTCCAGGCAAAAGCAAGACTCCATAGATCATTCTAGCAAATCTGGATGACGTCATCTTAAATGCAAAACGTTTTGGGCTAAAGTTGACGTGATCAATTGGGACATTCAAAATCTATATGATGCAATTACCATGTGGTTTTGAGCAATACCTCCATTTACCCACTTGATCTTAAAACAGAATAGTACATGTTCAAAAGCCCATGTGGTTTTCTCTCTCTTTCCGAGACAAAAGGATGATGTAATAGTCACGTGGCTCGAAACAATCGTTCGTCTTAACACGAATTTTCACTACGTGACTCTAACAGGAAATTACTTGCTGGACCAAGCGTCCTTATCTCAACTGTTGACGCGACTTATCTATCACTGGAACTCAAATCAAAAGATTCCGTGAAGTCTTCAGTCCCTAACGCTATTATGTTGTCTAAAAGAAGCTAAATTACAAAGATATTACAAAGATTTTTTCAATAATCACTACTAATATACAGAATACGCGATTATTAGAACAGAAAATATAACAACATTCTGGAAAGATATAAATTTTTTCAAGACAATATTATGAGAATATATATATATATATATATATATATATATATATATATATATATATATATATATATATATATATATATATATATATATATATATATATATATATATATATATATATATATACTATATATATATATATATATATATATATATATATATATATATATATATATATATATATATATATATATATATATATGTATATATATATATATATATATATATATATATATATATATATATATATATATATATATATATATATATATATATATATATATATATATATATATATATATATATATATATATATATATATATATATATATATATATATATGTGTGTGTGTGTGTGTGTGTGTGTGTGTGTGCGTGTGTATGTGTGTGTGTATACAGTATTTGTGTCCTAGTGAAGTATGTGCATGTCAGTGTGTGATAGGTTTGTCAATCTATTACTGTTAGTGAGAATAATAATAGTAGCAAAAGCATCGAGTATCATTTTCACTCATAAAACTGGTAGTCTGAATAACAAGCTCTCTCAGCTACACATAGTCTTTTCTTAATAGCAAATTATCGTTTATCCAAACTGTGCTTAAATATTTTATTTGTAGCTATGGCTGATTACACCAAACTGAAGAGAGAGAGAGAGAGAGAGAGAGAGAGAGAGAGAGAGAGAGAGAGAGAGAGAGAGAGAGAGAGAGAGAGAGAGAGAGACTTAATGATAGATGCTTTACAGCATACTTTTAGAGATGTATCTCTCAGTCGATGCAATTTTTTAAAGTATTTTATTTCGTCCTTAGGATCTACCACCGAAAAATGGAAGATTCAACAAGAAAATATTAGCAATGCATGCACGAAAGATAAACATACGTTCGCTGCATATTAGGGAAAATTCATGTTAACACACTTTAAGACCATTGTATACAACCCCTAGGTACCATTGCATTTTCTCGGTTTCCTTCATGCATACCTTTGCTCACACTTGCCGTAGAAATATGTATTTTCTATTACCTATTGTTAATTTTTATATTCTACATGCTTCAGCTCCTATAGTAATAAGCAGTGTGTTTTTTTATAACCTAATCATCTGTCAGGAAACACTTCCGGTGGTATTGAGGCAAACATCTACTTTGCATTTGACTGAAAATTTTCCAGCAAATCCGTTCGCCAATTAGAATGAACATTATTCCTTAAGAGATCTGGTAGTCTTTGTGATGCCATTCAACTTCTCTGGTATTCATTTTCTTTTAAAAGACACCCATGTAGTTGTTTTTATAGTGCTGGTCTGACTCTGCTAGAGGGCCGCTACTCACTGTCTTAGTGTGAGGGATACTCAAATGTTTTCCAGTGCACCAATGAAAAACTACAAAATTTTGTGTTAGGAAAAGTAATAGGACCAGCTGGAGATACACTTGAATATTTTAGCGTTTTTCCTTGTATCAATTTTTGCTTGTTTAATACCCAGATCTCAAATGGAGAGGATTGGAGCGACTGATTTAGTAGACGGACTTCCCGAACAAATGTATAACTTGTGGGAATGGGGAATGTAAAGGAGGCTAATCGTTAATCTGAATTCTTAAAGTTTTAAGAGTCAAAGTCGTTAATGTAAATAAGTTAGCTTGTTCATAACGCTTATCAATATATTGACATGACCAGTATTCAAACGAATCCTATAAAAGAATGCAACTTTCATAGAGCAAGGTCTATCATTTTAAATAAATTATGTCTGTTCTTACAAAAAAAAGTAGATCAGTGTTTATTAGATAACGATACTTTTTCTTAACCCAAGCCTTGCTCTATCGAAACGCTCAAAAATTCCTCTGAAGTCTTACAAACATAATTTGAAATGTTTTTGTTTTTTGCATCGATAAAGAAATACTACAATGAGTATGACATATTTTGCAGACTTTATTTTTTACTTTTTACATCTCATTATTTAATGAGAGGCGAGAATGTATGAGTGAATTTTACAAAATTCAAGAAGTATATTGATGTAAAATTTGACCTCAACACGTTTAAGGTACTCAGTTGCTTGACTTGAATAGGAAACCGAGATTCTCTGACATATTCAATAGATGAAATAAAGTTTCCCAGCTAAGTAAAAAAAAAAATTGATCTTAGTCTTGAAGATAAGATTTGTTCTTTCTACCGAGGAATTCTTAAGGTAAATGACCTATGAAATATTCTTCTTTATATTGATGTTCTTTGGGATTCTAACGTTACATAAAAATAAAGAAGTTTTTTATGTAGTTGTTTGGATTGCTCAATTGATATTTTTCTTTAACCTCAGATGAATTTAGAATTTTATACAAGCAAATGATTGCATTGATAACGTCATGAATTAAATAAGGGAAATTTAATAAAAAAAAAACACTCCATAACTCTACAGAGGTTTAATTATATCAAATGGAAAATAGTACGGGATATGGGCGTTACTTGAAAGGAACTGCATGGTTGGAAAAAATGCAGTGCCCGATTATCCTGCATTGCACAGCTGAAAGCAAGAGCAAACCCGTCAAGACCACCTCCTATAGCAGCACCTACACCCAGACCAATTACACCCTTAGAGCCACGGGGAGCAAAACCAGACAAGCGGTGGAAGCAGCGCCTGTTTTGTGCCACGAGAAAGGGACTCAAACTGATCACTCAGCACTTCCAACCGCCCAATCTACTACTAACCCTAAACCTCAAGCCTCTTCCCTGTCTCCTCAACCTGTTCCCAACCCCTTCATCGAACCCCAGGCCTCAAGCTCGTATTTCAGCCCAGAAGAACAACAGCTAAAATTCCTCTTCACTACACCAGACCTCTAAGAAGACCGAAGTAAAACCGTTAACAGGTCGACAGAAAACCCCGGAAATGATTGGGAATTACAGAGCAGTATGATCCACGGAATCCACGACCAATATAACATTTCCCTCCCCAACGAGTTCCTTAGACAGCGGCTCCGTGATGATTACTCTGATAGTAGTTAATCATTTAATTGGCAACTATCCTCTTTCTCCCGCTAAAGCCTTTCCTTTCCCAATTTTCAGCGGCCTCAAGTCTAACGACCGGAATTTTCAACTATTTCTCTATCTTCCACTTAACCTGTTACCTCTGCTTGTTAATGCCGGCTAAAGGGAGACAAAAGCAAATAATTATACTCTGACAGTTTACAGTCCTCGTTATTGGGGCAAACACTGGCCAAGTGCCGTTAAATACTCTGAGAGACGAACACAATCACACGTCTTCCGTTCAGTTTCGGCCAAAAAAAAAAAAAAAACTTTCTAAAAAACTAAATAATTTTCCCTTCCACTCCATCGATCCCTACTACTAAAAGAGATCGACGTTTTTTTCTTTTTCAAAAGTAAGTTAAATACGGCATTATATCACCGTAGAGTTACTGTTTGTTTTCGATTTTTCTCCGGCGATAAGTATTTCAGTTTTCTTTACTGGCTTATCTACCACTTGCCAGCACTCGCTACTATCGCTCTTTCTCATCTATTGACGGGTGCCATAGGGCTCAAAGAGGTTTGTAACTTCGCCTGTTAACCTAACATTTCATACTTTTCACTGGCACGCCCATAAATCACAAATAAAGTAATCACTTTCATAACCTTAAAACTTCATCTACTCATTCTAAATGACTTAAGGGCTGCTCTATGAGCAAGAGCCGTTCTAGCATAAAGCCAGCTTAATCAAAAACATCAACAACATTCTTGAATAAATCAGTAAGAATGCTGACACAGCCTCTTACTCACGCCTTCGCTGCATTGGTGACCATGGAGATGAGCAGCCCAGCCAGCTTCAACGATGCCAGCCTCTCCAGCGACACCGCCGTCGCCGCCTCCATACGCCTGCCCCTATTCACACCCAACAACCCAGAAGCTTGATTCTTCGGGGCGGAGACAACATTCCGACCAAAGAAAATTACCTCCTCAGCACGCAAAGCAGACGCCATCCTCGACGACGTTTTCTGTCAAGTCGCAGGATGGCTCGCAGAACATTGAAACCCGTGTCACTTACGAATCACTGAAGGATCAGCTGAAGTCATCCTTCAGCAAGCCTTCCACCCTAAGAGCCAAGAAATTCCTGGACAACATGGGGACAACCATAGGAGACGAGCTGCCATCGAACGTCTACAAGCAATTGCGACGGTCGATAATGCTACCCGCCGCAGACAGCCAACCTGAGTTAACCCTGGACCTGGTCAGAGAGGTCCTCCTCACAAAACTGCCACGCCAAACAGTGGCTACTATGCCCAACGCTTCCACCATGCCCATCGAAAAATTCCTAAAATTGGTTCACCCAATACCCATGGCCCTCAAAACAGCGGAGCCCACTCAGCTACCCATAGCACATTCTCTCTCTCTCTCTCTCTCTCTCTCTCTCTCTCTCTCTCTCTCTCTCTCTCTCTCTCTTTACAGGTGTCCTGTTGTAAGCTTTATAAGCTGTAACTTGCTTATCCTTACGAGATAGATATGTTGAGCATGAAACTGATGGCGATGAAGGGATCTGGTCAAAAGTTAGTTTTACTTTAATAAGTACTAAATAACGTAAAATAAGCGTTATTGGCTTTTAAACCAGTGTTTACATTGATTTATATATGCAATAGCATTGTAATTTATTTCTTTATGATACAAAGTCTGACGTGTACTGAAAATTGCTAGAGATATTTTCATCACTTAATATGTTACAGATTTTGAATTATCTTCATAGAAATCTTTACGTCTGTAAGGATTTAGCTAATAAGATTTTTATCCTCATGTGCGATTGCTTTCCTTTGTAGTAATATATTACTGGGTTTTCATCATAATTATATTAACATTTTACTCTCCTCGTCAAAATATAAATTTCCAAGCCTGAACATTATGGAACTGAAAAATAGCTCGTGCTCACGAAATGAGATACCTTTCCATAACCTCAGCTTTATTCCTAAGTAAACAAATACCGACTTAATTATGAGGGGAAGACTAATTAACTGGTAAAAGTTATGTACATGCCACCGATCTCAGAAAATTAGCTGGAGTCTAATAAATAGTCAAAACTCATGCAAAGGCTCTTACTTGTTCAGCACAGCCAACATAATGTTAGGGAATAATCAGCAATAGTTCTCGGGTACTTTATTTGTACATTTTTCTTTGCTGCCTAGAAAAGGTTGGCTTTTATGTGCCTCTCGTGAAGGGAATCTAATGGTACTGTGTTTTGTTGTCACTGCATGTGTAAATTACTCAACGTTAACTAATTTATATTAGTAACTAATTAAGAAATCTGATCCTGGATTTTTAAGGGTTTAATTTTTAGCAATTTTCACTGGTCAGCCCTGGTCTCCAGGTCTCGCCTGTGAAGCTGTGAAGCATGAACTTTAGGAACTCTCATGCAATTTTATTCATTTTTTATATTATAAAAGAAAATCGGTAACCTTTGTCCTTAACATTTCCTATAATGCATTATTTTTCTTCAGTATTTCCTTCTGGGCTCATCTTTCATGCAGTATTTCAGGCAATGGAGAAAAATTATTTTGCAAATGCCTGCTACTACGGAGTTCACCAGCATATCAGGCTTACAATTTAAATGCCCTCGTAAACTTTATAAGTCATTAAGATCTCTCTCTCTCTCTCTCTCTCTCTCTCTCTCTCTCTCTCTCTCTCTCTCTCTCTCTCTCTTTTCTTGAGAGTAGATATTTTCCAGTTTGATCAAAAGCAAAACTTTGAATTCTTTATCCGTGAATTGTCGATCACGAGGATATCAGTGTTTTATTACTTTAATATTGATTTTTCCTGACTTGTAGTCATTTCCTTCACTTTTTTTTTTCATTTTCATATTTTATTTGTCCTTAACCTGCAACATTTTTTTTTTTTTTTTTTTGGGGGCCTGAGTATTAAGACCGATTGGATGGGTTAAAATTGGCAACCCATCCAAAGAGTGTTTTTACTCAGTGAAAAAAATGTTGCAGATTAAAGACACACCATATGAAGCAGAGAAAGAAAAATAATGAAGACTCAGTTAATAATAAATAGATGCACTTTGGCCTTTACTTAATTTTCAAAACTAACAGATATTCACGGTCAAAAAAAAAAAAAAGGTGAAAATGGTAAAATGGGTACGTTACTATCAATTCATGTGTGGATCGATGGTTTGGTGAATAATGATGATTCTTATTGCTACGAAAAAGAACAAGTGAATAGTCTGTAAGAGAAAAAAAAGTTACCCACATCATTCTGAATGCAAAAGTATTCAGAAACAAAAGCATTAAATGTAACATGTACAGATAAACATATTACAATAGCCATAATTTTGCGTCTTCAAACCCGCTATTCCAACAACACGGTACTGTATGTCCATAGATTTGCATAATTTCAGTGCTCATTCAACATGCTTTTCAACATATTAAAAACGATACGTCGCAGGACATTGCTCCTACAGGAACTGCATAAGCAGTAACACTTATTAAGGATGAAAGGATCACCCTCCAAGGACGCTGTTTTCCCCAAACCTCTGCTATCGTTCAAGAAACTTTGGGGATTTGGAGAAATCATTTATTTTCATTTCAACTCAGAAATATGAAAATGATGAAAATAAAATTTCTGTTTAGCCGCCTATCTTAAAAACACTTGTTTACAAAACGTAACTAATCTAGGTCTGAGATCTGTGCTCGCAAAGAACAGCTAAAATAATTAACAATGGAGCTGATGAAAGCAAATATAGTCTTGTGCTTTACGTTCCTAACTGTGACTTACTTCTCTTGATTCCCATTCCTTTGCACGATGAGATACCCCGCTGAACTATATTTCAAATTACAGTAAAGCTATATACGTCTATATCTAAGCAAGGATAATTAGATTAATCCTTCGACTTATTTTTCAACAATATGCTCATAATATTTTTTTCAACAATATGATCAGTATTCAGTTACCACTTCATCACGCAATTATGTGTTCGTACAGCAACTACTTGGTACAACGACTACACACTCGTCACTATCACGCATCATATATGAACATTTTACTAACTAAATGCTTATCAAGTCAAGGCAATATTTATCAGTACAACCACCGCGTATACAACAGGACAGTTTATTTCATATTTTACGGGCCGCCCCAGTGCAAAAGTAGTGCAAATGGCTGCCCACCTACCATAATCCTCGTGGTCATCATGAGACCTCCTTGTGATTATGGTGACGCGGGTTCGTTTCCCGCGACCGGGCATCAAAGTCTCTTCAATTTCTTGCGCTTGGATCTTACGGCTTTGTAGTGACAAGCATATCCAAAAAACCGAGAAGAATTTGAGAAGTTAAGAGGGCATTGTGGCTATTACAATTATATATATATATATATATATATATATATATATATATATATATATATATATATATATATATATATATATATATATATATATATATATATATATATATATATATATATATATATATATATATATATATATATATATATATATATATATATATATATATATATATATATATATATATATATATATATATATATATATATTTTCATAATGTTGCCTTGTAATGCGTATATCCTCCTACAATTTTGACATATATACTTCTTTTTCCATGTTTATGTTTAATGATAATGATTGTTGAAATGTCATATTTAGTTTGGCATCAGATCTCAAAATAGCTAATGATTACTTGATAGCGTAATTTAGAATGGTTAATACAATTTTCATAGTAACGTAATTTAGAACGAATATCTTTCTTGATAAAAGCGTAGTATTTGAACACGTGTGTGTGTGTGTCCAGGAAGGGCTTTTTTCATTTCAATTGTCATCAGTTCAGATAAGAGCGAATGCTTTGTTTTGGGTTAGTGATGACAGGTTGCGAAAACAAACGCTGATTCGTCCCATACGGGCTCGAGACGAGTGATTTCATGTTGTTACGTGCATTGTTCAAGTCACGTACGCCACTTGGAGAGAAAGAATACGTGTCCTGATCAATTACGTTATGTTTTGTAAGATTGCATTCAAAATGTTTTGCTGGGATGACGTAACTTTCTTCTAGAAGCTTCTCCTTTGTATCTCGCACCCAAAATGCTTTAGTGACGTCACTTTCCTGCTTCTAGAACTTTTGTATCTCGTACCCAAAATGCTTTAATGACGTCATGCAATTGTTTCGTGTTTCTGGAATCCTAAAATCTATTTCATTCTGATTCCTGAAACCAGTCGAATTGGTTCTCTCTCTCTCTCTCTCTCTCTCTCTCTCTCTCTCTCTCTCTCTCATTCTTAGAAAGAGATTCTTTTAATGTAGTGTTCTGTGGTCACATATTAGAATTAACTTTTGAGATCTGAATTTAGCAAAGTTATTTAGTTCATAACAGCGCCTGGTAAAAAAAGTGTGTATTATGTAACGCTGCTGCAGCAAGTGATTTACAGAGTTTTCACAAGTTGTGTAAGGTGACGTGAATTTTACTTATCAATACCATGGTATGATAAGTTAGGAAATTTTGAACAAGTGAAATCATTACTGATAAATCTTATGTGTATTTTTGTGAGTTTTTCTATTTACAATCTCTTTATATTTTCACATTTTTTATGTTGGTGATGTAACATTTATTTACGTAGCATTTTAAATATTTCTTGGTATAATTTAACATTGCATACTTGATTTAATTTATTAAGAGTTTTTCTTTTTAAATCTTGAGTAATTCCTTGATAGTTTAAATTTTGCTTGATAAATTTAAATTCCTGATAAACTTTTTGTGAATTAGTCTTATTTCATAATTTAATTCAAGAATTAATTGAGTGTTGTGTTATTTTCAAGTAATAATAAATTTTTCAGATTGTGAATTCTAATTAATTGTAAATTCTAATTATAAACTTTGAATTTGAAAATAAATTTTTGTATTTAACATTTTTAGAAAAACAGTGTTTCATTTATTGACCATCACTGAATAGGATTGATTGTGTGTGCATAAGGCAAAGTGATAAACATGTTTTGTTCTTTTAGTTTTGCTAAAGTGAATTAAGACCAGGGAAACAGTTACAGTTTTTGATGGAGTGATGCGCTTTTACTCTATAAGATTTCTAGTTTAATTTTTGATACCTCACACATATTCTGATGAACTTAGTTTGATTTTTCAAGAAAATAAGTTTTTCTTAAGGGATCACTGTTACCTTTAGAGTACTCAGTCGTAATAATTAATGTTATGAGAGTTCAGGTATCTGGCTGAAGTGAGGTCTATTTTTGAATCTTGAGATTAGTTGTGTAATAACCAGGTACTTGATACGCATCATGACATTCTATTGTTTGGTGCCCAGACCCGGGGAACAAAACAAAATATCACTCTGGTTTATGGTTTATACTGGTGGTGTTAGGGATACATTTTGATAGGAAAGTGACCACATAGTTATTTTTTGCTTTGTATTGTGAATTATTTAGTAGAGTAACTTAGAGAAAATGGCTCTGTTCAATGTTCAGAGGTTTTTAGCAACTTCTTCCATCTAAGAGTTATCTGAATCCAACCTGACTAAGGCACAGTGGATTTTTAGCAGTGGCATGTGGGGGTAATGTGTCTAGTGGTATGATTAAGGCACAAATCAAATATATTGCAATCCAAGCATTGATGGACTCTGGTAAAGTAGATGAAGAGATAGGAGAGGCGCAAGAATTACTGAATGCAGCTGAGGCAGAATTTACAGATAAACATGAGCAAAAGAAAGAGAAAAGTGATGCAGAAGCAGAACTTAGACGTATAGAAGCAGAAGAAAATTTGATTAAGCTGAGGATACAGGCTGAAAGAGAGAAAATGCAAGCAGAAAGAGAAAGAGAAGATAGAGAGAAAAGAGAAAGAAAGGAAAGAGAAAAGAAGAAGAAAAAGCAGAAGAAGAAGGAAGAGAAAGAGCAAAAGAGGAGAGAGTAAGAGCAAGACATGAAAGGGAGATGGAGTTAATAAAAGCTCGATCCACATTACCTGTAACACCATCTAACCCTACTCAAGGTAATTCAGACCCTGTATTTGATGTAGTAAGAGTGCAGAAATTAATTCCAAAATTTACAGAAGAAGCTCCAGATGAGTTTTTGATCACTTTGAAAAAAGTGGCTTCAGGTATGGGATGGCCAGAGGATAAATAGTCGGTCTTGTTACAGAGTGTTCTCATTGGTAAAGGAAGAAGTGCCTATTTAGCCTTATCAGCTGATCAGTGTAAAGATTACAAGGTACTTAAACACAATGTGCTACAAGTTTACCAGATGACCCCTGAATATTATAATGAAAGATTCAGTTCTTTGAGAAAGGATGACAAGATAACTTTCTTGGATTATGCCTACAAAGTAAGAAGATGTTTTAAACGATGGTTGGAGGCTGCTAAAGTTAAATCTATGGACGAACTTGAGGAGTTAGTAGTCCTTGAACAATATCTTAGAGGAATTCCTGAACACATAAGAGCCTATTTAAGAGAGAGAGAGGTTAAGAAACTTGACAAAGCTGCTACATTGAACGAAGATTTTAATATAATTTCTAGCAAAAGAAATTATAATGTCAAGTACCAGAACCAACAACGCACAGGTTTCAGGTCTCATCCAAATTTCAGGAACATTACAACTGGAAATCCTTCTAGTGGCTATGCCAATACAAAGCCAGGTAACACCCCTCAGCAATTAAATGTTAAATCCTCATCATCCAGTCTGTTCTCAAGACAGATACAGAAGACTGATGTTGTCTGCTACAAGTGTGGAAGAGTAGGACACTACAGTCGAGATTGTTATCAGACACAACAGCAGACCAAACCAGTTGGTCCAGTGGTTAAAGGTAACCAGGTGAAGCAAACTACGAAGAGCAGTGTGGGAACGACTGAGACTAAACAAGCAGAGTGTTTAGCAACCAGTGGAAATGTAAATTCAAACAGTGAGTGGCTGAGCAGCTTGGAGGCTTTTAAGCCATATATCTATGAAGGTACGCTGACAACTCAAGGAGGAAGTGTGCAGGTACCAGTCAAAGTATTACGTGATACGGGGAGTAACCATAGCGTGGTAGTTCGTGGTGCTCACCCACAGTTGGAGAAGAATCTCACCGGAGATTCAGTTATTTTGAAGGGTATAGGAGGAGAAGATGTAACTCCTATATGCCGCTTGCATTTGTCCTGTGAATTGGTGACAGGAAATGTTGATTTAGCTGTAAAGGACTCACTAGCCGTTGAAGGTGTACATGTTTTACTGGGTAATGAAGTTGGTGGTGTACCATTTGTTCATTGTCCTATAGTGACAGACAAACCGTTAAGGGTTAGTCCTACGGTAGATTTAGAGAAGAAAAACCCCACCTGTTTCCAAGTTGTGTAACTACCAGGAGTATGAAGAGAACTATGTTTGCAAGTGAAGATACTGAGGATTTACCTGCACCAAAAGAATCAAGTGACGGATCTTTAAGCTTAGAAGAACTGTTCCAGGAAAGTGAAGTTTCCCCTAGTGTTAGTAATGAAGAGATTTCCCAAGAAGACGAGGATCCTATTGTTATTGAAGAGACTCCGAGTAGTCAAAGTGTTCCTGAAGATAGTAGTGAAACTACAGAAGCAGAGTTAGCAGATATGGAGAGTTCAGCCCTTGAAGTTAGTCAGGTGACTAGAGAGAAGCTAATGAAACTGCAGAAGAGGGATACAACGTTGGCTGATCTGTTCTTCAGAGTTGTTGATCAAGAAGAGATGCAACAAACCTCCACCTGTTATTATCTAAAGGAAGGATTGCTAATGAGGAAGCATCGACCTGCAGATATACCAGGAAATGCTGAATGGGGCGAATATCATCAAATTTTGATTCCATATCCATTAAGGAAACAAGTTGTAGCAGTAGTGCACGAGTCTGGACATATGGGAATCAGGAAGACTGTTGAGAAGATTATGAAGTATTTTTTCTGGCCTGGACTTCACAAGGATGTTAGCAGATTTTGCAGAGAGTGTCACACGTGCCAGATAGCTGGAAAACCGAATGAAACCATTCAGAAAGCACCCCTACATCCCATAGAAGTTAGAGGAGAACCCTTTAGCAAGGTAATTATAGATGTGGTTGGGCCACTTCCGAAAACAAAGAAAGGAAATGAATATCTATTAACATTAATGTGTCCAGTGACTAGGTATCCTGAGGCGATTCCTGTAAGAAGTATAAGTGCAAAGGTAATTGCTGAGAAGTTGGTGGAGTTTTTCTCCAAGTTGGAATACCAGAAATTGTGCAAAGTGATAGAGGAACGAACTTTACTTCAAAATTATTCCAGGATGTGATGAACTTGTTAGGAGTAAAGCAACAGTTATCAACTGCTTATCATCCAGAGACTCAAGGAGCCTTGGAAAGGTTCCACCAGACATTGAAAAGTATATTAACTAAGTATTGTAATGAATCAGGAAGAGAATGGGATGCTGGTTTACCTTTAATGTTATTTGAAGTTAGGAATGCTTATCAAGAAAGCATAGGATGTTCACCAAATGAAATGATTTTTGGTCGAGACATTTGAGGTCCATTGAAGATTCTGGCAGAGAACTGGGAAGAAAATCAAGAGGAAATCCAAGGAGAATATGTGAAGAACTTGAGGAAAAGGTTAAGAGATATTAGAAAATTCTCTTTAGAAAATTTGAAAATAAGTCAAGAGAAAATGAAAATAAAATATAATGCTAAGACTAAGCTAAGAAATTTTAATATTGGACAGCAAGTTCTAGTGTTCTTACCAGTGAAAATATTTCCCTTACCAATAAGTTTCAAGGTCCTTATAGGATAATAGAGAGTTAAGTGATCGAACTTATGTGATTGAAACACCAGGAAGAAGAAAACGACAGAGGAAGATACATGTGAATCTTTTGAAACCTTACTTCTCAGAGACTAAAACTGAAACAGTGTCAATAACACAGACAACTTCATCTACAGAGGACGATGATTTGTGAATTGGGAGCTGAAAACAAGGTGAACAATTCTTCAATATTAGAAAATTTGGAAGATAAACTAAAACATCTGGGTGTTGAGCAAAGTAGTGAATTAAGTGAAGTGAGTCAAAGTTTCCCTGAAATTTTTGCAGATGTACCTAGGTCACCAATCTGACAAAGCATGAGATAAAGACCAGAGAAGATGGAAAACCTTTTAAAATAAGAGCTTATCGCTTATCACCTTTTCATCGAGATGTTTTGAAGAAAGAAGTTGAATATTTGTTGCAGCATGGATTAGCAGAACCCAATTCAAGTCATTATAGTTCTCCTTGTGTGTTAGTGAAGAAACCAGATGGCTCATTTAGGATGTGTACTAATTATAGGAAACTGAATTCCATCACTGTGGCTGACAATTATCCCTTGCCTCTTATTGATCAATTACTTGATAATATTGGGCAAGCTAAATTTGTTTCCAAGATAGACTTGGATGAGAATGCTAAGTTGCTGTCAGCTTTCATTACTCCTTTTGGACTTTATCAATACACTGTTTTGCCGTTTGGTCTGGTGAATGCACCTGCAACATTCCAGCGAGTGATGGATCAACTACTAGGATCAATAGAAGGAGTATAGTGCAGCAGATAATTGCATATTTCATAAGAATCGTTCAGATAGTGAAACAAGCATGAAATTTTGAAAGTGCTCTTTAAAGTTCCCTCTATCAAAAGGTCTAAAAGATTTTTGGGAATGTGGTTTTATCATGGCACAACTGAAAAGTTTAATATGGATGCCAAATTCCAAGATGGCGGCCAGTATCGACAGATTTTGGCTAATTTTTCACTAGAATGGCATGTATTTGCATTTTAGCAATATGGTAAAAGCTCTTCCATACTATTTCTTGTGAATATTATGTTTCTGTAGCAGTCCAGTACAGTTTACCTTTAAATATGGGGGCTATATGGCTGCCAAGAAAAGGTAGAAACAATAATTATAATGAGAAATAATGCCAGTCATTTCAACAATTATCGTTTTAAGCATGGATCTTGGTTTCTGTGGTTTTAGATCCTAATGAGGCCATCTCTTTCGAATAACTCATCAATTTTGAAGGAAAATTAATAAATGTAAAAGAGTGTATGTCTGCACACAACCAGGGCACTGGTGACATCACTGCTGTGTAACTCAGCATGGGGTTCAGTGCCAGCTAATCCAGCTTTACTAATCCTGTAGTCTTAGACTAGTAGTTGTAGTATAGTTTAGTTTAGTGTCCCAAAATGCTTTCTAACAGCCCCAGACCAGCTATAGTTAGATAGCCGCACCTGAATAGACAGGATGTGCCAGCGGCGGAGAGCCGAGCCAAGGGTATGGGGCTGTCATTTGATGGTTCATGTACTTACCCGGATGGTGTACAGATCACACGGGACTTAAATGGCACTGGATGAATGATCGGGCTAGGTGTAGGGAGACCGAACCTGGTTGAATCCATACAGGAATGTGTGCTTTGTTTAAGGTGGTAAAAGGATAACCCTCGGCCTTAATCAAAAGTGAAATCATGGCAGAATGTGATGCCAATCCAATATTGAGCAGTAGAAAAACAAACTGGAGTTTGTGTTGTCTTTGTCAGAAGGACAAAGAGGTGAGCATGACATCACCTCCAAGTCATCATGTCCTAGACCATGATGGGTACACAATGCTGGCAAGGAACATTCCCATGTTCAGTGAAATTAATGAAATGCCACTGATAATGGATCCAGCAAGGCTGGATGAAGGTGATGGCATAGAGGCCACTCTCAGGAAAAATGCAGCAAAATACCATGTGAACTGTCGCTTGTTGTTTAACAACACTAAACTGGACCGTGCAAGAAAGCGACAATCCAATGACCAGACCAGCAACACTGAGACTAGTCGTGCAAAACTGCGCGCGAACCAGTCATGACAATGAAGTTTGCATTTTCTGTGAGAAAGTGGCACCTGCATCTGATCTCAGACAGGCTAGTACTAAGGGCCTTGACTTGAAATTGCGTGAATGTTTCAGAGATACTTAGTGATGGCAAGCTCCTTGCTAAGTTGACTGGTGGGGATGTCATTGCACAGGAGTTTAAAATCACCATGCCTGTCTTTGTGCCCTCTACAACAGAAAAAGGTCCTACCTGAGGAGCCTTGAGAAAGACCAAGGTAGCACTGAGTCAGAATCAGATGTGTATCCACTAGTTCTGTCAGAACTGATGACATACATTGTTGAAAACAACCTTTGTTCAGATGATCCAGTCACATTTCGGCTGGCAGATATTTGCCACCTCTACCAACAACGTCTGGAACAATTAGGTGTAGAGTCACCAAGTGTAAATTCCACCTGACTCAAAGACAAACTTCTGGCAGAAATTCCAGAACTTGAGGCTCATAAATCTGGCAGAGATGTATTACTTGCATTTCAAAGGATGTGGGAAAAGCACTTGCTCAATCATCTGATCTTTCAGAGGCAGTTATTATTGCTAAAGCAGCAAATATTCTCAGAAAGTCTATACTTGATCATCAGTCACGGTTTGATGGCACATTTTCTGAGGCTTGTGTACGAAATTCTGTGCCTCCTCTCCTGCTCCAGTTTGTAGGGATGGTTGAGCATGGGGCTGACATCAAGTCACAGTTACGATTTGGAGCATCAAAGTCAGACCAGGCCATTGCACAGCTCATGCAGTTCAACTGCTACTCCCAATACAAAGAGGAGCAACAACTCATAGACACTCCAAAGACAGAGAAACACCATTCCCAGTCTACATGGGACTCTCAGTCTATGCCAAAACCAGGAAGAGAAACCTGGTTGAAATGCTACATCAGTATGGCCTCAGTATCTCTTATGACAGAGTACTGGAGGTCTCTGCACAGTTAGGAGATGCCACAGTTAGCAAATATGTGGAGGAGGGTGTGGTCTGTCCCCAGTACTGCGAAAAGGGTTGTTCACCACTGCAGTGATGGACAACATCGACCACAACCCATCTGCAACTACTGCCACTACCTCCTTCCATGGAACTAGCATCTCCATATTTCAGCACCCCACCAAGGAGAACACTGGACAGGAAAGACAGCAACTAAAGTTTGCACCTGAGAAAGTGAGGTCGGTGCCTGAATTGCCGGACACATTCACAAACATCTCACCAGCTTCCTTTCAAACAAAGAACCCTGTGCCACCAAACACTGCAATACCAAAGCCACCCACAGATATCTTGGGGCCACAGCTTGCACTGGAGTATCAGTGGCTAGACAAGGTCATAGTCACCCAGGAAATAGATGATGCAGTGAATCTGACGTGGTCAGCTCATCACGCTTCAATGAAGAGAAGCCCAGAATTTGAAGTAACCATAACTTCATTGCTTCCTCTCCTGCGTGATCAGGCTCATTCTGTTGCTACGATCAAACACGTGATGCAGAAAGTGCAGGATGTCACTGATTTTCTGAACCCTGGCCAGATACCCATAATCACAGCTGATCAGCCAATCTATGCCGTAGCAAAGCAGGTGCAGTGGCAGTGGCCTGATCAGTATGGCGAAGACAAGTATCTGGTAATGTTTGGTGGTCTGCACATTGAGATGGCAGCAATGACATCTCTTGGTACTCTTCTTCATGGCAGTGGTTGGACAGGAGCTCTGGTGGAGGCAGGAGTTGCTTCATCTGGAACTGCAGAATCCTTCCTGTCAGCTGCAAGTGTAACCAGGACACGGCAGATGCACCAGGTTACAGCCTCTAGTTTGTACAAACTCCTGAGGACAGCATACACTGACTACTGTGCTGAGAAGCAAACAACAATGAGCAGGCATTAGAGTTTGAGGAGGTGTGACCTTCGAAGACAGCAGAGTCCACAGTTCCACTTCTGGCACATGGTGTTGTCTATGGAACTTGTGATATTCCTACTGATCAGGTCCTTCCGTGAGGCCAATTTTGTCCTCTACTGCCAGGCATTGCATGAGCTGATACCCTACTTTTTTCCAACAATAATACAAACTATGCTCGTTGGCTGCCTATTCACCTCAGGGACATGCTTACCCTAGAGTTCACACCCAGAGTTGCACAAGGAGTTCAAGGCTGGCAACTTTGTTGTGCACAAGACCAGTCGCCAGTTCTCAGCAATGGCTCTTGACCAAGCTCATGAGCAGACCAATGCCTTTATAAAGGCTGATGGCGGAGCCATTGGGCTGACTGAAGATCCGTCAGCACTCAGAAGATGGATGGTGGCTGGCCCAGAGATCATCCGCTTGGTGTCTGCATACGAAACAGAGGTTCAAAGTAAGGAGTCTAATGAGCAGACAACACACCATGAACAAACACCTCATGCGCAGAAGACATTCTTGGAGAGAGTCAGCAAGCTGTCATTGGCTTTGCAACACTTGGGAAGTCCTTTTTCAGGAAGAGAGCCAGGATCTGTATTCCATTGACAACAAAGACATTGCCCACCCCAGCTCAGCAGAACTTCTACAGACACACCTTGACAGAGGCCGCACTAAATTTCAGAAGTTTTCAGACTCTTTGGCAAACAATGCAGTCTCCTTCTATGAGCCGATAAAGAAGAACAGAACTGACTTCTTCAGGCAAGAAGCTGCTCCTGTAGAACAGTCAAAGCAGAAACTTCTGAAGGAGGATTGCCAGCTTTCTCAAAGCTATTTATATCCTGTCAGAGCCGTGAATGTGATCTGCAGGAATTCTTCCAGCACGAGAATCAAACATTCCCAGCTTCCCTTAGTGAGGGTGGTAGGCTGTACACATGTCAGAAGTCTCAGCTGACCTCGGTCCTGGAGAGTCATGTTACACTAGAAGACAAAGAACCAAACTGATGTCCTCATTGTAGATGGATCAGCTTTGGTCCATGCCTTGCCACCAAAGAAAGGAAAGACCTTTGAGGGCTATGCACTTTGTGACTTCTTGCCTGTGATACAATCCTATAGCAGCAAGTACACATCATCACATCTTGTATTTGATGTATACAATACATCCAGCCTCAAAGCTGAGACCAGGCTCCAACGTGGTCAAGGAGGAAGGCGCAAGGTGACAGACAAGAACACAATTCCATCCAACTGGCGCAATTTCCTAAGACACGATGCCAACAAGACAGAGTTGTTCAGTTCCTGGCAGACAAAGTTGCCCAGATGTCTGCCACAAATGTTGTCATTGCCACGAAAGGGTCTGCTGTCCTCAGCACTCATGAGGCTAGTCTTCAGGGACTGGGAAAGTGCTCTCATGAGGAAGCTGACACCGCATCTTTCTCCATGCCAAATATGCCACAGAACATGGAGCCAAGACCATCACGGTTAAAGCAAATGACACAGATGTTCTTGTCGTTGCAGTCAGTGCTTTCTCCACTCTCCACAATCTAGGGCTAGAGAAGCTATGGGTGGCATTTGGCCAAGGCCAGAGCCTGCGCTGGATTGCTGTGCATGACCTGTGCAACTCTCTGGGCCAGGAGAAGGTGAATGGCATGCTCTTCTTCCATGCGTTCACAGGCTGTGATATGTGTCAGCCTTCCGGAGCAAGGCAAAGAAGACCGCCTGGCAGACATGGAACATCTTTCCAGAGGCCTCCACTGTGTTCTCCAAACTGAGTCACTACCCTCTCAGAGTGGAAGAGAGTGACCTGAAGGTCCTGGAGAGGTTTGTCATACTTATGTATGAAAGATCCAGCACTGCTGGCACTGTGGATGAGGCTAGACTTGATATGTTTGCCCAGAAAACAAAGGGCATATGAGGCCATTCCACCAACCAGGAGCTCTCCTCAACACACCAAGCGTGCTGCGTGCCAGGCTGGTTGTGTGTGGCAGGCCACCAGTGTCAGCCACAGCCAGAGAACCCTGCTGAGTGGGATGGCAAAAGTCTGGTGAAGCATGGCAAGTCCTCTGGACAACCAACTCGCCCCTAGCCAAGAGTTGCCAACAGCTTACCAAATGTGGATGCAAAGCAGGCTGTCGGGAAAGGTGCAAGTGCTACAAGCTGGGTCTTCCCTGCACAGCTCTGTGCACTTGCAAATGTGAAGTCTAGATAAAATATTGCCCTCTCTTCAGTAGATAATCTAGCTTGAGCATCAACGTGTCATGCTATGCCTACCTTCTTATCCTCGAATTTTTCAAAGGTGTAGGTTGAGAGACCTATACATAGATTGGTTGCGTTTAGTCCGTATTTCTCTTCTTTTCTTTTTATGGTTACAGTCTTAGACACAATGTTGTATGACCATACCATTACTATTTCAGTTGAAAATAGCATATTAGTTAAACTGTCTGATCACATGAATATACCATTAAATAAAAACAGTTGGTCTCTATGTCTGCTAGCGCTGTGGATAGAAAAAACTTTTATGGCAACCATTTTGTACGCCATCTTGGTTACAATTCATTTAGTAAGGTTTTTCAATAAAATGTGTGGTATGGAACATTTTTATAACCTAAAATTCGAGGTTTAAAAAAAAAAAAACTGGCATATTCCATCCAATAGATGTCCCAAACCAGTGAATCTCAACATAGATGGCGGCCATTTTGAAAAATAGCCGCCATCTTGGATTTTCAGGTGGCCAGCAGCCCCAATTCTAAGAGAGCGTAGTCTTAGGAATGTTTGTGCCAAATTTCATGCTTGTTTCACTATCTGAACGATTTTTACGTTAATCTGCTGCACTAGTAGGTGTATACCTTGATGACATTGTGATTTATTCTAATACATGGGAAGAACATCTGAAGATATTAGAAAAACATGTTTAAGAAATTAGGAAGCAGGACTAACAATCAACTTACAAAAAACTGAGTTTGGAAAGGCCACTGTACAGTATCTAGGATTTGAAGTTGGAAAAGGCCTTCTCGCTCCTGATCATGGTAGATGGCCGCAAGACTTTGCAGCGCTTCCCTGGTGGAAGACCACCGAACTACGTAGTACTGGTACAGAGATCGTAACTCCAAGAATATATCCTCTATGATTTGACTCCATTTCAGTCATGTTGAGTTCCGTGCATGAATGATGATACCATAGATTTGAGTTCCAGAAATTGTGAAGTATGCAGTTGATATTTCTGGTAAAATATATACCATTACGAAGATTTTGGATCATTGTGTCTGTGCATTTTTTTATTTTTATCATGCACAGCCTAAATACATGATTATCTTGATTTTTTTTTAAATTGGTGTTGGTCTGCATAAGGGATTCCACATACACCATATTAATTGAAATGAAGAATAGTCTTATGCAGCCAGTTCCGATATTAGGATATTAATTCATTATATTCCTGCATCTCAAATGTTAATATCATTGCTTGATTAGGCCTACATATAAAATTCTTTTATTTTGAGGCAATGCAGGTCATAGTCCTACACATCAACTTCTTGTAATGATAGCTAGGAGAATATTAGTTAGGAATAGACTAAATATCCAAGAGAGAAGAAGAAATGAGAGAGGACCATTAATAGACAAATGATAGACAGAGAAGGAAAGAGAGAGAGAGAGAGAGAGAGAGAGAGAGAGAGAGAGAGAGAGAGAGAGAATGAATAATAGAGAAACAAGACAGAGAAAGAGAGAGAGTAATGACCAGGAAGTGTCGTGAGTATTTAGCCAAAACACTCATGCTAGAATAATCTAAGTGCAACCATTAAAAACTGCCTACCCGCCTCACCTGTGGCCTGACCTTTCAACTTTTGCCGGAACCTGAAGACTTCCGGTGATGTCATTAGTCCCACCCACAAAGGAGGAATTAAGTCATTTAATCACACCCATGGGACGTCGTTAGATAATCTTCAACCAATGAGGACAACTACAAGGCGGAACAGAAGCTATTGTCCGCCTACTGGTGGGATGGACATTTACTTTGAAGAACCTTCAAAAAAGGAAGCTTGAAGGGGGAAAGAGAGAATATCCAAGAACCTTAGAGGAGTGAGGTCGAGAACCTGACCAGTTTTGGGTTAAGAAGATTCAAGAAAGGCTCTTACTTTGATTCATGGTCATACTACTTAACTTGTATATATACTGTATTATATTACTAGTGTGTTAATGAAGTAAGAAAACTGCACTGTCTTCCTAAGCCTCATGAGACTAACAACTAATAACAAACAAAGCCAGAAATGATAAAGTAACTATAGTTGTGTAATAACCAGGTACTTGATAACTATATATATATATAATATATATATATATATATATATATATATATATATATATATATATATATATATATATATATATATATATATATATATATATATATATATATATATATATATATATATATATATATATATATATATATATATATATATATATATATATATATATATATATATATATATATATATATATAATATATATATATATATATATATATATAATGTGTGTGTATAACTGAATCACAAAAATATGGAACGTGATGGATATATAAATACATACCTCTTCCTAAGCATCCCAGCTACCAAGCGCTTAATTTAAAGCTGAGAAATAAATATAAAATGGATTGCTTAGCACTGCCTGACAAGGGAAGGCGAAAGGAATATTTGCCCCTCCCTAAATCCATTAATTGCACACTGTACATCTTCCCCACTTTCTCTCTTTGAACATGTGACTCTGGGAAGCCCTCTGTCTTTGAACATGTGACTCTGGGAAGACTTCTGTCTTTGAACATGTGACTCTGGGAAGCCCTTTGTCTTTGAGCATGTGACTCTGGGAAGCCCTCTATCTTTGAACATGTGACTCTGGGAAGCTAGTTGTTTTTGAAACACGAGACTCTGGGAGGCCCTCTATCTTTGAACATGTGGCTCTTAAACCCTCTTAAGAGAAATGTGTGGTTTTAGAAACACCTGGAATGGAGTTAATTTTCAGTGAGTGGCAGATTAAACCAGATCAAGTGATGCGTGCTCATAGGGAAATGGCACTAACCCCACCTACATGAGGAAAGCATTGTAATTTCCTGACCTAAGGTCTTAAAAGGGCCTGACCAAAGGAACAAGAGTTAGAGATATAGCTGGATGCGAGCAAGTCACTATCCTCCTTTTGCATTCCCGCCTCCTTCAGGGAGCCATGACCCTACCACGTTGTTCTATCTTGTAGGGGGCCTTGTTTTTCTTACCAGTGAAACCTTATAGCCCTCCCCCGCTGCCATACCCACGCTGAAACCACTGTACTTCCTAATTTCATTTCTAAGTGCCAATATTTCCATATTAACCTCACCTTCTTAGAGCAGTTTTACAAAAATTCCAGTGTTTGAGTAATTATGTAAAATCGTGTGTTTAAGGCATCCTTCATACCCTCTGTGCACTGCCTTGTCCTATTCATATTTTACTGTGCCCTTACTGGCGTTTAATTCGTAAATCTCTAGATTTACAGAGGGATCCTCGTGGAATTCTTCCTTGAAAGCGTCTTGCCTTCGTGAGTCAGCATCATCACATCAATGGATCTACCTTCAACTGTTCATAGTTAAAATTAATCTCTCAGGCCTTGCCTGCCTGTTTAAGTCATTTCATCTTCTGATTGGTCATTTAATGTAAATATACATAATCTTAAACTTACCCTACAGTGTTTGCTTACAATTAGGATATTCCATCAGATAGTTATATTCCCTTTTTCTTTGTTTATTAATATTTCATGAATCTTCTTAAACAAAATTAAATTGATAAGTAAAAATATAATTCATTTAGAGTTTTCTAACTCATGATGAGCATTTCCCCCTGAAATCGTTTTATTTATTTATTTATTTAGTTAACTACTTCATTTTTTAAATACCATACACACAACCCCAATCATTTCCCAGCCCACACTCTGAAGAACCTGGCGATAAAAGCCGTTTTTTCGTGTCTGTTTAAACAAACTCTTTGGATTTTTCTCTGTTATAACTAACCTCCATAATTTCCAAATGAGTAAAGCCATCAGAATCATTTATATTTTTTCTAAATTTTCTTTGTTTATTTACGATTTCCTGAATCAACAGTAGTCTTGCCTATAATAAATATATGTTATGCAGTGAATAATGTAAAATTTATTTAGAGTCTATAAGAGGATCATGTTTATAATTTAAAATGATGAAATGAGACGTAAAAATGGCGACCATTTAGCCTCAAGATTTCGGGAAAGGAAGCCTACACAGACGTTTCAACAGTGAAAAGCCTTAAGCAAAAATTGACACAACCTTGCCAAAAGTCATTTCTATCATGTACCACTAAGAGTAAAGTAGACTTCCTCAAGGAGATAAAGCCCGTCCAGAGTTCATTCTGATTTTATTTTAGACAGAGTTATTTTGTACTCTTTGGAGTTTTTCTCTGTTATTCTCTCTAACATCAATATAACCTCCATAAATTTTAGTGTTAAAATAAAACTAAAAAACCGTCTATAATCATTCTGAAAAGTAAAAGTTTTTCCTAAACAATTTCAACCTGAGTTTTACCACTCCCCTTTATATCAGTATATCGACTTTCTTAGTCATTTATATCTTGCCTCAAATAAAAAAAAAAGTAATAAACATAAATAACACTTAGCAGCGTTCCCTATTTCTTTTCATTTACATTCAATTTATACGCTTCACTTTCATGTATCCCCACCTTCACTTTCACGTCCTCTCTCTCTTTCTTTCTTAGATCGTCGTTTTTTATCCTTAGAATGAGTCGGATATATTTTTTGCCATGTTCTTTTCTTAATTATTTGCCTTTGAAGTTTGGAGGATTTCCCATAACAGTTTACTTTACGATTCCTACATTATCCATTAAACATTTCAGCTCTTTCAGTAATCTAAAAGTCCTCTCCTATTGCATTAGAAGTGCATCCACCTTGGAATTCTCAGTGAAGCATTCATTGAAGATATTTATTATGTATTAAAATTTTTTCCAGTGAATACATTACCCATTTTTTGGGGACTGCGTAATCTCCTTGGTCTTTCTATTAAATGAAATGCCCATCAATGTATGGAATATTAAGGTAGATCTCATGAATCTGGGCGTAATTTCATCACTGAGATCATTATTCTACCATTTTAGGCATTCCTACTAAAATGATAATTAATTGTGTATAAGGTCTAAAAATCTAATAGTGCATTTCAATAGAATTGAAATACATAATCAATTTATTTATTTATTTTATATGTGGCAGGACATTTTACAGAACGCTATTAACCTACAGTAGGCTGTTCCTATCGCTGTCTGAAGGAGGGTAGGTTCACAATATTTACTTTCCATAATTGCTTACAAGATCCGGGAATATTTGAAATTCTTAAAAGATTTAAACATAGAGTCATGGTAAGAAAAATTAAGAGAGAGAGAGAGAGAGAGAGAGAGAGAGAGAGAGAGAGAGAGAGACGCTAAGAATGCACAAAGGGTAAAGTGTCTGCTTAAGTGAAAATCACTGACCATGTTGATGTCTCTTTGCAATCACAATTTCATAATAAGTTTACGAATATTACCAAAATTTACATAAACATTATAAAAAAAAATACAGTAAAAGAAATCAGAGGAAAAGCCTTGCCTGCGTCCAGCATTATTTGACCTCTGTTAATTAAAACGTTGCAGGGGAAAGGGTATTTTCCTCGAAAAATAATTGCCATATTTTGTTTGAATCCTCTTGAGATTTTTTTTTAAATGATACAGAGTTATCGTCAAAATGTTTCGAAATACAAGCTGAACTGAAACCTTTCCTTACATACCCTTTAAGGCGTTCATTCATTTCATTCAGTATCCTTGACACGTAGAAAGTCAGTATGAAGTACAGAATATGATAATAGGGCTCCTTTCAGAATCATTCCTAATTATTTCTAATTGCATCTAATCAACTGAAGTTATAAAGAGTAATATATACCTGTATTATCTTCATTGGTGCCATGCGACGCTTAACTTGCGACTAAAAAAAAAAAAAAAAACATTTAAAATTCTTGTAAGCTCCTACTCGAGTAAGATTTCCAATTGGAAGTGGGTGTATGTTCTGAAATAACCTAAAATGGAAGGTAAATAAGATTTTTTGCAACTTCAATATGCGTGGTATCCGCATGTGCGTGTCATGATAATTGTGAGATATTATTCAAGTACTATAGTGAGGTTCTGTTACGACAACTATTAGCATTTTTTTATACCGTATCACTCTCGCTTTCTTTCAGTCGGAAGCCTTCGGTAATTACATTCACTTTTACAACTGTGTACTCTTAAATTCAAATAAAATGATAAACTACTCGTAACTCTTCTTCCTGACTTGTTAATGTCACCAAACAGCAAAATACCGCTTATACTTACAATAAATCAGCCGGTCAATCACAGCTGAAAGAAAATTAACTGAAAATTCAATACTTGCCCTTTAAATAACTTATACAGGATTAAAATGCGTTTAAACTGGTTTTTTTTTTTTTTTTTTTTTTTTTTTAGTCTAATGATCATATTTCTGAATAGGCGTCGCAGAGGGCTTAAACGTGGCGCATTTTCGAAATATTTAAAATTTCCGCTTAGTAGGTATTCGAAATATATGATATATGAAAAATGGATAAAACTGAATTTTGCTGAGAGAAATTTTTTTTTTTTTTATAAATCATATATCTCACTCCCAGATTATTGAGTATCTACCTTGTGGAGGTTACTGAAATTAAATTATTGTACTGAAGTACTGAAGTCCTTCACAGTTGCATAACTACACTATTGGCCATGGAAAAAGTAAGCGTGACTCTTCAAATCCTAAATTTTCAGAGCTGCTCACAATCCTCATGACGAGAGAATGTATCCGTAGTGATATGGGAGAAAATTGTTACCAAGGAATGGTTGCAGGGCTTTCAAAAGAATCGTGTCAAATTAACTTAACATGACACATCCAAGAGATGCGCTATTAAATACAGTTAAAGAAATTATAGTAATAATGAAAACTCATTAATCTTGAGAAAAGAAAATGCAAAATAGCTAGGGCAGCTGGTACTGGAAATTTCCAGGAGATAAAAATCAAGTCCGTTTTCACGGTTCATAATTTTAAAAATCTTTGCGTAATTAATATCTCTAAATAAACACGAAGACAAATCTCATTAAAAATCAAAAGGTTTTCACAAACCTACAGAACGAGGATCATTTTGTCTTTAGTAATTATTAAAACGTGATTGTTCTTTTTACTGAATTTTAAACTATTTTTCCGCTAAAAATAAATTAATTACCGTAATGAAAATGCAAAACAGAATGTTGACTATTTTCAGAACAATTTAAAAATCCTTTTCATGAATTCATATTCACAAAAGCTACACTTAACCTCAGCTGAGTTAAAAAAAAAAACTTGCAACAATCGAATCCTAGAAAATATTTTATTGTTTCGAAAACTATTTTTATTTATATATATTCAATATATTACGTTAGTGATTTCTCATGAAACACTCGCCGATCATCGTGCAAGATCATCACTATTCACAAAGGTGCCAATTGCTGATCGGCTGGAGTTTTTATCGGAATTATTTAGAGAACACTCAGCTGGATATCCTATTTCCTAAAAGCACTTTAATTAAACTGATTAAATTATGTATGAATGAATGTAAATTTGTATTTAATGCTAAATTTTACTCACACAACTTTGCTATGGCGATGGGAAACTCTTTATTCCCAGTATTAAGAAACTTATATGAAAAAAAAAAATAAAAACAACCTGCGTGGAAATAAACAACCTATTTCCACGCAATGTAGTATGGTTCAGGTATGTTGGCGACATAATTTGTGTCTGGCCAGGGAACGAAGATGTAAATAACTTTTACGTCAAGCTAAATCAATTAGTACAATCAATTAAATTTACTATCAAATGGAAAATAAAGAGTGCTTACCCTTTTTGGATGTCCTCATACGAAGAAATAGTAATGGGTTTAAATATAGTGTCTACAGAAAACCTACTAATATTTCTTCCTATGTGCATTTCTATTCTGGACAAAAAAATCAGGTTGAGAAATCAGTGCTTACATCCATGTTTTTAAGAGCATTACGCGTATGTAGCCCTGAATATATTGATGAGGAAATACATAAGATTAGGAATACAGGCAAGAAATTAAAATATGCTGACAGTGCATTAAACAATGCATTAGAAACGGCAAAAAATGACTATGTATCAAAACCAAAAAGAACCTTACAACACAAAAAATTTGCTTGTACTGCCTTATAATAATAATATGAAAGATATACCCCATCTACTTAACCCTTGAACACTAAACACTGATTTCTGTTTCAGATTCACTGAACATGGGTATATCATACCCGATTTTGGAAAAAAAAATAATAATTATGCAAATATACTGAAAATAAACTACACCCC
This sequence comes from Macrobrachium rosenbergii, assembly GCF_040412425.1. NCBI lineage: Eukaryota > Metazoa > Arthropoda > Malacostraca > Decapoda > Palaemonidae > Macrobrachium > Macrobrachium rosenbergii. Next base: position 7,548,189 of record NC_089764.1, on the reverse strand, counting down.
GTGAATTGCAACTATCGTTTGTTGCATTAACATAAAAATAAAGTCTTAATATCAATAAATGATGTAGCAAAAGAAAATCATAATTTAAAAAGTATAAAAAAATTTAACCAAAAAAAAAAAAAAAAAAAAAACGCCGCCGCCGATGTTAACCAATTTGGTCCTAGGCCCTCCCAGGAATACTGCCCCGACTCTCAGGGGGTTGCCATTACCCAAAGAATGCGTATACTGTAGGGAAGAGAGACGAAGGAAACACTATATTTAGTACACCAAATTTAACCTGTTTTTTTTTATAATGTTATTTTTAAAGCCTTCGAAACCCACTCTAAATGATTACAAAGGGATATATAAAGACAATGGTAAAAACATTAAATGTTTCAGGCATAATCCAGCACCATTATACCTTACCCTAGGTGTAAATGAAGTCAGTGGAGTTGAGGGCGGGGGGCGCTCAAAGACCCATCAATGCACAACCTGTAGGAAGACAAGCCAAAAATAACTTTATTGGTCACAATATTTTCTTCAAAAATAACTTTTTTTTTAGTACATATTTTGACCAGTTTCACACAAGAAAACAATGATTTATATCTATATCTCATGAAACTCACCTATGCCTTACACACAGTCACTGCAGATGGGGTAGTAGTGCTGCATGCAGACAGGTTGGTGGCAGGCCTGACATCTGAAGCGGGTCTTCTTATCAGCGTTTGACTGGCACAAGTATCATTGGACCATGGGCTCCTTCATCTCAGGTGCAGAGGGTCCACCAACAGCACCAATGTGAGGGGGGTTGAGGGAGCACACCTTACGTATAAGTAGCTTGACCTGCCGATGCTGCATAGGGGCGTTCATGTGCTCTACATCACTTTCTTCAAAAATAATATATTC
>NC_089764.1:7539804-7542304 GCF_040412425.1 Macrobrachium rosenbergii | reverse complement strand
GGCCCAGACATCGATTTTTGGCGTTCAGGGGATGTGGTAGGGGAAGGGTGGCTGAGGATCCTAACATATCTGTGGAGCAATAACGGTAAAAGAAACAGCAGTCAAAATTGTTTTTCTGAAAGCTCGTATTCTGAAGGGGTGCCTTTCTGGGTCTGTTTTTTGAAATAATGAAAATTTAAAGTTACAGTGGGCCATTCAAATTAGCCACCAAATTCAAATTTCCTGACGTTCAGGTACGGACTGCTCACAACATTAGAAGAGACGCCGGTTACTTAATGTTTGTGAATAACAAGTGGTGTTAGGAGAAGCTAGCTGACTTACTGTCAGCTATCTTAACTGAAAATTATCACACAGGTTGAATTTACCCACGAGATTTTGGTTTTCGCTATGGTCGACCTACCATAAATAAAGAACCTCAACAGTTGGAATGTTTTCACATGCAAACAACACAACACACACACACATATACATGCCTACATACACACACCACACATGTACATACACACACACACACACATGTATATATATATATATATATATATATATATATATATATATATATATATATATATATATATATATATATATATATATATATATATTGATGTATATATATATATATAATAAACTTTTATCCGTCTAGTGGTCAGGTCGACAATGGTATATATATCGTTCTATATATTAGGGGAACCAGGTTCGTTTCCCAATATATATATATATATATATATATATATATATATATATATATATATACATCATAATATATATATTCATATTTCTTGCACTTGGATCTTAAGGCTTGATAGCGCCAAGCATATCCAAAAAGCACGAAGAATATCGATATATATTATATTGATGTACGAGGGCATTATGGCTATGACAATTACATATGTGTCTGGTGAAAATTGACCATTAGATTCTTCATATATATTTCAGCCTAAAAAGCAATAAAAATCGATTGTCCACTTAGCTACAATGGTGAGGATGGGTCTTTTCCAACTCTAATATATACATCTAAAAACGACAGGTATATGTATGTGTGAGAGTCAATGGACTTTTATCCTTCTCATGGTCAGGTCAACAATGGTACCCCGTTCTAATTAGGGGACTCGGGTTCGATTACCGCTACCGGACATCAAAATTTCTTCATGTTTCTTGCACTTGGATCTTAAGCTTTGTAGTGACGAGCGTATCCCCCCCCACAAAAAAAAAATGCGTGAAGAATTCGATAACTTAAGAGGGCATTGTGGCTGTTACAAGTACATATGTATCTGGTAAAAAGTGACCAGTAGATTCTACATATATTTCAGCCTAAAAACTAATAAAATCAGTTGTCCACTTAGCTACAATAGTGAGGATGGGTCTGTTCAGCTCTAATATATATATATATATATATATATATATATATATATATATATATATATATATATATATATATATATATATATATATATATATATATATATATATATATATATATATATATATATATATATATATATATATATATATATATAAATAGATGATATATGTTTGTGTGTGTGTGTGTTCGTGTGTGCATGTTCCACATACACTCTGAAATTCCATTGAGCAATATCAACCAAAACTTGGTATATATATGACTTACCATCTGGGAAAGAACACTGTGTGGGGTAAGACATCACTGGAACTAAAGGGGGGCGGGGTGTGAGAAGGAGGTGAAATGTCAAAAGTTCAGAAAATGACAGATATTAGTGTCTAATCCATAGTTTCTGAGGTTGCTGAGATGAAAAGTGACACTCCCAGTGCCCTTTAAGTCCAAGTTCAGCCCGATAGGGAGGGACGGGGTGGGAAGGGGGTAACATGTAAAAAAACTGAAGAGACAGATATTAGTGTATAATCCATAGTTTTTCAGGTGACTAAGATTAATAGTGTCACTTCCAATCCCTTCAAGTCCAAGTTCAGCCCTGATAGGAATGGGAGCAAGAAGAGGGTGGGAGGTTGGTGACGTAAAAATAACCGAAACAACAGATATTAGTTTTTAATCCATAGTTTTCAGGTCCCTGAGAAGAATCATGACACTCCAAATGCCCTTTAAGTCCAAGTTCAACCTGAATAGGGAGGGGGGTGAGAAGGGTTAGGAAGGGGATGATATCTATAAAAAATAATCAAAATCAACAGGTAAGAGTGCCTAATCCATAGATTTCGAGGTCACTGAGATGAATAGTGACACTCCCGATGCCCTTTAAATCCAAGTTCAGCCCTGATCGGAACGGGGAGTGAGAAGTGGCGAAATATAAAGTGTTAAAAACAGTGGGCAATGGAACTGAAGTACTGCCAATATCTTAAGAGGAATGAGAGAGAGTTTACCGGTTGTCATTCAGAGATTTCCAGGGCAGCACTGGGTTGGTCAGGCAATATATATATATATATATATATATATATATATATATATATATATATATATATATATATATATATATATATATATATATATATATATATATATATATATATATAT
>NC_089764.1:7509804-7534804 GCF_040412425.1 Macrobrachium rosenbergii | reverse complement strand
TGGGTTGGTCAGGCAGTATATATATATATATATATATATATATATATATATATATATATATATATATATATATATATATATATATATATATATATATATATATATATATATATATATATATATATATATATATATATATATATATATATATATATATATATATTCTATTAAAATTCTGTTAAAACAGAATTCCATCAAATATGAAAAGACCATAAAATGACAAAATGTAGAAAGTAAATACTATACTTCAGAGACCAAACTCTCTCTCTCTTCAGGCAAATAACGAATGAGAAAAAGTTACAGAAAAAGCGGTATGTATACCAGAAGATCACAATTTCTCTTTAATCTTCTTAATGGCTTGTTAGAGGAAGATTTTATCTATAATATCTGAGTCCCAGGCTCCTTTTGGAAGGTTCATCCAATTTCTTTGTGTTATCAAAACCGATTTCACCATCTGTCTTTTGAACTGACAATTGCTGATATAAATTATACATGACATATTCCGGTTTATTCTTTGATTATGGTCATTTATTTGGTTAAAAATAGCTGAGCTATGTTGTCCATGCCTGACAGAACGTTTATGCTGTATTAATTTCTGGGGGAGTGATTTACCTGTGAAACTGATATCAGATGGTTCACAATTGAGGCAAGGGATTTCATAAACTCTTGTGTCTTTGGGGAACTGGTTTTTGTTGGTCGTTAATCAGGGATTTGGCTAAGGTATTTGGGTAGGTAAAAACAAAAGGGTTAGAGTTTCCATGTGTCTGTGCCAATGTCTTAATCTCGTCCAGGTGTGGGATTTTTTTTTTATTGTTGGGCGTCTCTCTAGTCTTGTTTTGATAGGGACGGCAGAAGATTATGTTAGCATTGTGGATCGCTTTCTTAATTACATGGTCAGGGTACTTTAAAGATGACAGCTGCTTATGGATTAATTAAATTTCCTTTTCCAGGAAATCCGGGGAGCAACTCCGTAAGGCTCTTAAGAATAAATTGCTGGCTATGACAATCTTGATAGAGATGTCATGAAAACTAAAGAAGTGTATGTATGAGAGTGAAAAATGATGGTTTTCTGTATGTGGTAAATTTGTATTCTCTTATGTCTTTAATTTTTTATTGAAATATTAAGAAAATGAATTGTGTTGTCCGTTTCCCATTCAACTTTAAATTTGATGCTAGGCACTAATGCATTTAATTTTGAAAGAAATTCGTTGAAATTGCCCCACCTATTATCCCAAAATTTTAAGATATCATCTACATAGCTCATCCACAGCAAGTCTTTAGGTTTTACAGTATACCTTAGTTTAACCAGATCACTGAGCTGATTAACAGTTCTCCTAGGGCTGGCCCGAAGGATTAGACTTATTTTACTTGGTTAAGAACCAATTGGTTACCTAGCAACGCAACCTATAGCTTATTGTGGAATCCGAACCACATTATACCGAGAAATGAATTTCTATCACCAGAAATAAATTCCTCTAATTCTTCATTGGTCGGCCGGAGACTGGAACTCGGGCCTAGCGGAGTGCTCTCCGAGAACTCTACCGACTCGTCCAACGAGGAACTAGCTCAAAATAGAATTGGGAGTGTGATATGTATGTTTCTGATTACCATTTTCTATTACTGGGATTAATGCTAAATCGCTTGCATGGAAATTGGATTGTTTAACTCATAGCCTAGTTTTTGAGACTATTATTGCATATTTTGACCTAGTACTCTTTTATTATTCTATTTTATTTTTCAAATTAATAAATTATGATAGTTGGCTAAATCCCAAATACTTATCTGTAAATGCGACCATAAAGTTTAATATAATCTACCTTATTATTTCTAATAGCTGGGCGTAAAATTTATGGATCAAAGTTGTTGATTATAGTTTATTTTTACTTGTCAGTTGGAAGATATAGTTTTTTTTTTTTAGTTTTCTGTAAAAAAACACTTTTGAGATGGCTCTGTCTGTCCGTACGCACTTTTTCTGTCCCCCTCAGATCTTAAAAACTACTAAGGCTAGAGGGCTGCAAATAGGTATGCTGATCATCCACCCTCCAATCATAAACATACCAAATTGCAGGCCTTTAGCCTCGGTAGTTTTGATTTTATTTAAGGTTAAAGTTAGTTATAACCGTACTTTTAGTACCGCTGTAAGTACCAACATCACTGGCCCCACCGGACCATGGCTGAAAGTTTCATACATCATTATGCGTTGTACAGAAAACTCGATTGCGCCGAAGAAACTTAAAACGCATATTTGCTTGTTTCCTTTATCTTTAATTATGAATGCTACCTTTACGTGGGCAACATTTATTTTAGCCATCATCATGTCCTTCAAAAGAAATATATATATGTATGGGCGTAATGAAAGAAAATTTGAAATCGTACAAGTGTGTGTGTGTGTGTGTGTGTGTGTGTGTGAGAGAGAGAGAGAGAGAGGGAAAGACAGAGAGAGAGACGGGTGCATATGTTATTTCAGTGAAAAATAGTTGATTAATAATAACATATACATATTTGAGTAAAAAAAAGGATGAAGTGATTCATTATAAGGTAACTTTCGAAAAAAAATATTAAAGAGATTATAATTCCTGTCGTTTAGCCGTCATTATTGTCCGACTTTTCTGAAACAGCCGAAGACCGGGGATAATGGCTCAAAGATTTTGAACTAATTACTGTTGTTTTTGACATAAACCTACTTTTTTACCGTCACTTTTGGAGATTAGTCTTTCATCATTTGTTGGGATTCTCCAGTGCAATGATATATTTTTACAACTCCGGTGGAAACTGGACCGTGATGGAAATATATAAATGATTTCCTCTTAGTTTCAGGTTAACATTATTTTAGCTAAATTTATCTGTATGATGTAATCGTAGACTTCTCCTCTCTCTCTCTCTCTCTCTCTCTCTCTCTCTCTCTCTCTCTCTCTCTCTCTCTCTCTTGTAATTTTAAATATATATATATATCTTTTATATGATATATATAAAGAATTAAATAAGAACCCGATAGACAGTATAATAGTGGTTTCAATAAGAAAGTAAAAACCTGTTAAAAGGTAACGAAGCCTTATAAAGAAGTTGTGTGTGACCTCTCCATCGCTACCATGTATAGTAAATAAAACTCACAAAGCAAACTTTCCTGCCATATTATCATTCAGTTGGTTCCATATACAAATATAGTACTTAGTAGATATTCTCAACCCATTGGTAGGTATATCTCATGCAAATATAATAATGTGGACCTGATAAATAAACTAAATCAATTAATAGTGAATCCAGGCTTGTAAGTTTTGATGTTGTATCACTATTCACAAAGGTGCCAATAGATGATCGTTTTTATCTGAGTGGATATCCCATTCTCTAAAAGTACTTTAATTAGAACGCTTAAATTATGTGTAAAAGATGGGTAAATTTTACTCAAAAATTTTTGAGTATGGCAAACAACCCCTCTATCAATGGGCAATATGGAAATAAAACAACATAATCCCGGGTATGTTGACATTTTAGTCATCTAAAAAACTTTTTCTAAGTTAAATCATATATAAACAAGGTATTTTAGTTTCTGGATGTTCATTTGGTCTGCTGTTTTCTATTCTGGACAAAGCAATAAGGTTAAGTCAGTCTGTTTTTTAAGAGCATTACGGTCTGTTTTGATGATGGAACTAAATATCCTGATAGTGTATTAAACAGTGCTTTGACCCAAAAAGATCCAAAACCAGAAAGAACCTCGTTTTCTGCCCCTAAATAATAATAGTATGAATATCCTCATCTTCTTAGAATTTGTGTTAATGTCGCATTTAAGAACAATACAACAATGAAAAATGAGAACTCCCCAGACAATATTAAAGTTGAATCATTATGGTTTCAACTTTTTTCGGAAGAGGAAAAAAGATTGAACAGCTGGGACAACCGTTGGTAATGCACGGAATATGACAGAGGGAAGAAAAGGATGCTCACTGCATCATTGAATTCACAACCATAAAATGATGCTGTTGTGAAACTTGATCCAAAGAAATTTATAAATTGTTTAAACTTTAAGGTATCCGAGAAATGATTATCATATTTGTGTAGAGCTAATGTTTTTTCGGTTTTGACACCTGTCAAACTTTAAACAATGTCGTCTTGTTTTTTAGCCAAATGAGTTTTAAAGTTAGACACCGGCCTAATGGTTGTTGTGTATGTTCGTCAGTACTGTTCTTGTAGTATAATATTTGTGACTGTAAATAATGGTTATAAAGTCGTCAGGACCTTTTCTTATTTTTCTTACATCAAAAAGTTAATTTTCTAGAAAAATATTATATATATATTGTTAATATATATATATATATATATATATATATATATATATATATATATATATATATATGAAATGTCGTCAAAACTACCATTAATATTTTAGTCAATTCAAGGTATTTTAGAGTTCATTTGGTCTGCTGTTTAGTCAGTCTGTTTCGGTCTGTTTTTGGGAACTGTCAGTCTGTCTCAACCCAGATCCCTCGTTTTTTAAATTCCTGAATCCTTCTAGAATTTGTGAAAAGCCAGAAAGGAGGCAGTTTGTTGAATCATCATGGTTTCCTTTTTCGGAAGGGAAAAAACTGATCTAGCTGGGACAACCGTTGGAAATGCACGGAATATGACAGAGCGAGATGCTCAGCTCGGATTCACACGAAAAATGATGCTGTTGTGAGGGAGCCAGGAGGTTTTTGAATCCGAGAAATGATAGTGAGAGCTAGTTTTTTTCGGTTTTTATTAAACTTTAAACTCGTCTTGTTTTATGCTGTTAGATAATGGTTGGAAGGCGTAGTAATTGTAAATAATGGTTATAGGTATTTGGATTTACATCGTTATTTTCTAGAAAAAAAATGAATTGTATTGTAAATGGTGAATAAAACTACCATTTAAGCAATTCTCTCCTTTTGAAAGGCCTACTCCATGTATAGAGTTAAACATTTCTCTCAACTAAATTACACTTGCATTTCACCCACACTGGATCCATGAATCACCGTAATGTTTTACTTCATTACTTTTGGATCCTAAATTGGGGTATTTCTTGGAAAAAATTTCCACAATATATCCTCCAACGTAATTAAGAGCCTTTTTTTTTTTTTAATTACTACTCTTCCAGTTTGTTCGTATCTGCCTTTATATTTAAAAGTTCTTCATCATCATCAAAAACTTCTTTTTCCAAGTTGCATTCTAAATTCTCTAACATCTGCATTGTTACATATTTCTAATGCCAACTCCCATGCACAGAGATTCTTGGTATGAACTCTGGAGAATTACAGGGCGCTTCACAATACAAACACTGACGACATTTTCGTTAGCGACATTTTGACTCTGGCGACATTTTGACAGTGACGACATATTGACGCGCGGCATTTTGTCACGCGACATTATGACGGGCGACATTTTGACGTGATGCGATTCCTCTACCCAACTGTACATTACGCAATGGCCGTTGCACTTCGCCTCTCGTTTATCGATCACTGAAGGTTCTTCTGCTTTTAGTTACTCACTAAAGCATCCCGCTGGGTGGGTGTTTTACTCTGTATTGTTTTTATGTTTCTTCTTTTAGTTTTATTAATTTTGTTGTGATCTTTACTATTCTTTTTAGTGTTGCTGGTTTTGTCTTAATTTAAATTACATTTGTGTATCCAGTGATGTTAAGATCATCTGACATATTTTTTACGTCTTTTTTACGTTTTTTGTGTTTTTAATCTCTTTGTCTTTTATTGTGGTTTTTGCAATTTTGCTATTTTATTTTACTTTTACCAGGGACGTTAATGTAATAATCTACATTTTTTGTCAAACTATTCTAAGAGTTATTAAAAGTAATATGGTTTTCAAATGACTTCAGCCTTGAAAATGCAACCAAGAATTGTTGTGTGAAATGTAGGCACAATAAATTATGAAATGCAGCGTTTTCCCTCCTACCCAGTATATATATATATATATATATATATATATATATATATATATATATATATATATATATATATATATATATATATATATATATATATATATATATATATATATATATATATATATATATATATATATATTATATCACCGTATTCATATATAATATACAAAAGTATATATATATATATATATATATATATATATAATATATATATATATATATATATATATATATATATATAAAATATCCACTTGACATAGATATGCATTTATATGTATGTATGTGTGTATATATATATATATATATATATATATATATATATATATATATATATATATATATATATATATATATATATATATATATATATATATATATATATATATATATATATATATATATATATATATATATATATATATATATATATATATTATATCCTCTTGACATAGATATGCATTTTATCTGCCTAAACAATCTCTTAAGTTCTTGATTTCTTCACACTTTTTATACAAACACTTTTCACCTCAAGACCTAAATTTCATTGGGATATGAATGAGGAAGCTTTCATGGTGAAATTGCAAACAACGCATGCTTGGCTGAGTGAGATTGCTGTAATCCACAATGCTAAGAAATCCTTGTGGGTTACGGAAACTTTACTCTGCAGGCACTTTTGTTGTGTAAGCTCATTTTAGCTAGCGCGTGTTGTTTGTAATCCTGTGATGAATGGGAAGAGTTTTTCCATTTGTTTTCCAATCCCATTAAAAGCTGAAAGCGATACGTGTAAAAAAAAAAATTTGAGAAAACTGAAATACTAAGATGTCATTGTGCCTGTATTAACACGGAAATACGCATACAAGTGTTGTTATTAACATGTTCATGTGGTAACTTAACATTTCTACTATTATTTTTATTCTATTTTTTTTTTAAGGGCTGATGTTTGTCATAATAAATTGTAAATAAGGACAATATGTTCGTATGAACATCCCCTTAATATTATATAGCGCATTTAATATGCACTTTACCATTATATATATCGTAATTTTAGTAACATTCAGTTGAACGTTTCAAGAATTTTTTCGAAACGTTAAAAACATAAAAAATATTTTCACTGTGACAACTGTTTCTGATATCGTATCAACTATTAACCTTAAGAATGATCAATTATAAACTTCTGTCTCTTTCGGTTCAAAATTATTATATGGGAACAAACCTAATGTTTTCATAACGCTAAACGCTTGTAGGTGCTTGAACTACTGATATTACGTTTAAATACTTAATCATCATTCTAAGCCGGATCATGACTATACGGAAATGAGTTTACTTAACATCTCTTTCGTCTCCTCAGGGAATCCTTAGATATTTTCGTCGTAACATCATTAACGCCTTTTCCACTTCCGGGAAGCCTTTTCGGTTCAAATTCATTATTCTCATTATTTAATTAAGCTGGTCTTGGAACGCAGTCTCCCCAAAACTATCGCTTTACTTGGGTCGTCTCCTTAAATACATTTCGTAGAACATCTGCAGGAAGCTCGCGTCCAAAGTGCCTTGATTAAAAACCATTATTCTTCCCGTTTCATCATTAAACTGTCACACAGTTAGCGAACTGTTCCGGCGAAGGCCACATATTCATGCATTCCTCGCTCCCTGTTTCGCAACGGCACCTGGCCGCGTCCCCTCCAGAGCGCCGGAAATTCTCTTATTCGTCTCATGTTTACGGTTGTGATGTTAAGCTGAATAACTGTGTTGCTCGAAGAAAGTTTACATTTCGTAACGAATGCATTAGCATTTTTTGGACTTCCCTCTCTCTCTCTCTCTCTCTCTCTCTCTCTCTCTCTCTCTCTCTCTCTCTCTGTCTCTTGAGAAGTATGTTTGTACAGAGTAGATGCATGTCGCAGTTATTCGATAAAATGTCAAGTACAGTAACCGTCTGACGTACATTGTAAAAAAAAAAAAAAGTAATGCTTTAATGTTTACGCGTTCAGAGTGCGAAAATATTTATACTCGTACCTGCTCCATATAATTGTTGGGACAAATCCCTGATCTATTCGACAAAGGGATTTTTAAGTATATATGTTCAAAAGCTGAGAGAGAGAGAGAGAGAGAGAGAGAGAGAGAGAGAGAGAGAGAGAGAGAGAGAGAGAGAGAGAGAGAATTGTGCAGCATTCTTTGTAACATTTAAAGCCTCTCAAACTTTCGATGGGAGTAAATGGGTCTTTATATCCCTCATCCTATATGAACTGCTGGAAACCCCCGTTGTGCCATATACCAGGTTACATAGATTCAGTTTCTAAAATCCTGTTATAGTACTGACAAGCAAACCTAAAATTCGGTTATGCCATATGTCATGACGAATGATTAGGGAGAACCTTCAAAAAAATGAAGACATTTAAAAATATACATTCATTATTGCTATTATTTAGGAATGTAATGAGACCACGGGGTCGTGAACGTATGGCAATCCTGGTTCCAAGTCAAGATAGACAAAGGGAATCATTGGTAGGTCAAGGTTTTTCGTACATAGCAACCTTTATACACGAGACGTACGGTCTCCGTGAGAAAATACTGTTTTTGTTACAAGGCAATCATTGCCATAGTGTATTCGGCCGTCGTGGATATGGATTTGTTCTCTATTCCCTATATCATAAAGATCATTAAATGCCCATGTTAGTTATTACTAGAATTGGTAAACTATGGCATATTTATAACCCAAGTACCGTAAGTGCACAACTGATAAAGTCCCAACTAGCGGCGCGACAGTCTGGTGATAACTTCCATCTATTCCTTTTAAAATGAAAACAAAAGAATATCATTTAGAGATATAAAACTGCCGACTGCTAAGTGAAGGACAGTAAAAATCTGGTATTACGTTTCACAGATATTTGTAACTCACATTAGAGGTAGATCTATTCAACCTTAATTGCATTCATTTTATATTGCTTTTGGTAGTATTGTATTTTTGGCATTAATCTTATCCAGTTAGCATATATATATATCTTTAAAGTAATGTTAAATTTGAACGGTGGGCAATGGTAGCTACAGCCCACGCAGCAGGTTTCAAAACCAACTGAAGTTAAAGGTAAAGATTAAGCAAATTATCTTTGAGTTCAACTTACAAAGCAATACAACACCACAAAGATACGTTAACTTTTTCCTGGAAGAAAATCTAAACATTAAGGTCATTATGGTCTAGGTTTCAAAACTAGTTTTACAATAACGAAAATTAATACTAATTTTTTAATCTTAACACATACCTAAGCTGGGGCAATAAGCGCTCCCTGTCTTATTAATTAACTTAAAAAAAAAACTTATATAGTTACGTAGAAGTTATCAAAATATCAAAATCTTAGAAAAGGAAAAGAATTAATTTAAAACTTTCAAAATAAGCACTTACGTTGCTTATTAAATCTTTCGGATATAAAAACAACATAAGGTGCACTACCTTCTAAAATTGGCCAGACTAAATGCTCTTACCACTTGAAAGCAAAAATCAATTTGTTTGTTTGTTGTCTGAACTTCTCATGAACGTGCCCACAACGTAGATTTTTAATGTCTCCTTAACGCCCCCCCTCTTCTCCCCACAAAAAAGGACGTCGTTTCCTTTCGCGTAAATCGTCAAAGTTTCAAGAAAGGTGACTCCATAGTCCTTGGTAGTGATGTCAGTAGTAGTGGGGTTAGCAGATCATCATTCCTGAGGCCACTCAGTTCTCGCTTCTGGAGCAACAAAACGTGAAAACGTTGCAGTGTTCTTGCGAAATTTGGTGACGTATTTATTCGTAATATGGACGATTTACCGCAGCCTGGAAGGAATTAATTCTTTACCGGTTGAACTTACGATTTGCGTTTAGTGGGTGTTACAGACTAATAAACACCCAAACAAAGCCACTCCAACATCTTCTAAAAACATAACAGACACCTCACACGTCTCGACTGTCGACGTCACTGCTCAACGGCTCCTCGCTGCCTGGAGAAAGGGCGCTGGTGACTGTTACAATACATGTACAGTCAGCTTCACGGGAGTTAAGACGAATTACCACCGATGGAGAAATATGGTAACTCTCTGAAGTAGTAGCAGTTCCTGGATAGGCAGTTTATGAATCCTTGCGCATAGACGTTTTGTAAGGAAGTCGCCGATTGGTAAACTCTTCTCTGATTTTTACATATAGTTATAGCATATTAGTTTCGCTGATTTTATGAGATATAGCTACCAAAATACGTAGTTAACATGATTACTGAACACATTCTCTCATTCTGAATGTAAAATGAAAAATTACAGCTCAGCGAATAACATCCTGAAATTCGTTGCAATAAATTTGTAAAGTAATTGTTTGTGTGTGTGTGTGTGTGTGTGTGTGTGTGTGTGTGTGTGTGTGTGTATGTATGTGTGTGTGAGGGGATAAAATGTCTCATTTCGCTTGTTATAGCATATTCTAAACGTATAAATTAGGATTCTGACTGCCATTCGCATCCTTATGGCCCAGTCAACTATGCTTTTGCGAGTTGGCTTGGCCTTCTTTGCGAACGCTAAGTGCACACCATTCCACGATAAGGTTTTCATTGCACTTTCACTAAAGGCAGTCACAGGATGAGGATCTGTTGTTATATAGAAATCGTAACTGTGATAACACCACCCCGATTATAGTTGATCTGCCATTATAATACTACTATGAGGATTATCATCCACTAACGGACCCCAACGATTATCAAACGCTTTTGCTTACCGAGAGAAATTGATTGGTTTCTAACAAGACACCTATTTCGTGGTGAATCGTTACTGCTAATCATAAATATTTGAGATTATAGAGCACGAAATATTCGAGTGCATAATTATAAAGTACTGTAAATGTGTCCCTTGAGGGAAGAATGTAGGGCAGAATCGCCTATCACGTTCTTTCAGTATGGTTGTAGAGATATGATGTAAAAAGTAAAATGTATTTCTTTATAGAAGAAAGTTATTTGATAATAAAATTGTCTTCTTTCCAATGGTGCTAGATCTTATTTCTTTAATCAAGACTTATAGGGACAGTTATGTTCTCTCACATGAAGTTGTTACCTTTATTCATGCACCCTCTTTTTTTCTTGTCTTTTATTGGTGATAAACGTTTTGATATATTATATCGTTTTCACATGCTTACAACTTTCATTCTACAGTATGTTGTATTTTGGATTACAAGATCTTTACCAAGATCCCTTACTAATTCCTACCTTCCTCTTTTTAAGCGCTCCCCCTTTATTTTAATAACGGTCATGTGATTACTGTGTATTAGGATTTCACAATGTTAGATACGGAAATGTCTGATTTATGCTGAGGATAATGCTAACATCTGGAAATATTAGGAAAGTGCAACCTCTGCTGCAATTTCCGTCGGGGACACACTACTTTCGCTCACTCCGAGCGATGTTTTCATCGCGTCTTTCCAGTCCGTGATCTAGATTCAAATGGCTCAGAATTGACCCGTGATTACCAGCTCATCTCCGTTATAAAACAAGTTCACTCTCTATGAGACTGAACTTTCTAATCTGAAGTCATATAATTCATCGATAAGTTATTTGTTATCTAAGTAACATAAAACTTATCTGAATGATATAACATTATCATAAGACACCTAAATAACCTGAACATCATAACACCCAGTAACAAGACCGCTCCTTAATTCCCTAGTTGAACAATACCCCCTCGCCTAGAAAGGAAGAAACAAACATCACAGACACAGTTACCATTGGTTATAATCATATACTCGAATATCTTACTCATCATATTTTGAAATATCACCTTTTAGTATTTCGGTTGATATGATATATCCTAGGCATTCATTAAAAAAAAAAAAAAAAAAAATTTATTTGTAACAAACAGACAAATTGTATTCTCTGGTGAAATGCTGCTCCGATGACAATTTGAAGTCAGCTAAGTAGTAGTAGTAGTAGTAGTAGTAGTAGTAGTAGTAGTAGTAGTATCATTATTGTCAGATACATTAGAGTTTGGCTCATTACGGTTATGTTTTTAGATAACAAACTCTAATAACCTCACTATGATATCGGACAAACCCTTCGCAAAGACGGTCTATCCAACTCCCAAACGCGTAGCCGATTTCGCCATAAGGCCGGGAATAGCAGTCAAAATCCTATAATTTATACGTTTAGCATATGCTATAGCGAGCGAAATGAGAGAACTTGTATCCCTTCACACACACACACACACACACACAATTACTTTACAAATTCATTACAACGAATTTCAGGATGTTATTCAGTAATCATGTTAATTACGCATTTTGGTAGCTATAGGCTATCTCATAAAATCAGCGTAAGTAATATGCTATAACTATATGTAGAAATCAGAGAAGAGTTTACCAATCAGCGCCTTCCTTACAAAATGTCTATGCGCAAGGATTCATAAACTGCCTATCCAGGAACTGCTACTACTTCAAAGAGTTACCATATTTCTCCATCGCTGGTAATTCGTCTCAACTCCCGTGAAGCTGACTGCAAGGTGGAAGAAGAGTATTTCTTCCACCTTGGCTGACTGTACATACGCTACCGGGGTCTAAGCGATGACAGGCAGGGCAGCCGATCGAGACTACAGTCTACCCCAAAAGCCAAATCAAAAGAAGGCATCGTGCTTACCCCATACAAATGGGAAAACAAGCACATTAAAAGAAGTTTGAAGGATGGTCTACTTTAAGTCGTGGCGACTTTCCCGCGCTCTGCAAAGGCTAAGTTTCATTATTCTTATGTCAAGCATTTGATCAACAACAAGTTCTTTCGGGACTGCAGTTAATAGTTTATTTCCCGCAGTCGTAATATTTCATGGGTCTGGTATACTTCTATGTAATGCCTTGTTTTAATGGGCTTAGGTTTGTTCTTGTTTCTTGAACATAATTTTTAAATTTTACGTTAAAACTTTAGCCTAATTTGACTTTAATGTTGATACTTTAAATGTCATAACTTTTCGGTGACTTTTTGCTATCAGTCGGTTATAACTGATGAGAGTTTCATAAACATATTACTGGTCATGGACAACAATGAAAAGTGCTTGTCTTTGCGATAATCGATTTTAGTTTTTAATCAATACTCTGTAAATTTTTGGCTGTCATATATCATCACTCATTGTTCTTCAATTTTTCTTTCCTGGGTTATGAAACTCGATTAAGCCATAGATAAATTATTCCTGTTTTACAAATTTTATAATTTTCAGGATGAGGTATTCAATCTGTAATGTTCGTAAAAATTAGAATGTGCCTGTTAAAATCTTATGTGTGTGCCTGTGTGTAAAAGTCCTTTTTTCAAAGTTTTATATCTACCTTGACTCTTGTTAAGATATAGCCGGATACAGTTTTTGGTTAAAGCAAATCCCTATACTGCTATAATGAAAATTTAAAACTACTTCCAGATTTTCATGAAATCTCAACCTCTTAATGAAGGAAACTACTTCTGTGGGGAATTAAGTGTTTAAAGAATGACACTTGACACGAGCTACACAAAAATGCAATACTTCTCTTCTCAGGATTAACGTAATTAAAACTAGGTAATGCATACAACGTTGTATCGTATATCAACCAACCAAACTTGTATTTACCTCCACCCCTACATGCTCTGCTCCATAGGTCTTCTGACCTATGGCCAGGTGATGGGAGGTTTAACAACCAACAAATTAATTAATATTTACCTCTCAGGTGGTAAGTGCATCAGTCTATTTTTATCAGTTAACTTTCCTGGACCATGGTTCCTATCTGTTTTAAAAGATTTATGAAGTGACGTGACTGCTTATATTCAAAGCTTAATTTTCTTTTTCATAGTATTCTACCATATTTTAGTTAACACCTTTTAATGTAACAATTAGTTTGGCATTCAAAGATTGGTGATAAAATAGTCTTTTGATAATGTATTGCTTTCAAAATTAAGATTTAACATAAGTTTTTTGTCCTTTATTCTGAACTTTAAAATTTTAAAACTATTTAACAAATTGTAGCATCCATTTGTACATAGTTAAACTTAATGTTACTTAAGTTATTAATTTAATTAATAATGCAATGGGCAGGCCTATATTTTCTCAATACAATAGACAGGCCATGGCTTAGCTGTGGCTTTCAAACAATTAGTAAGCTTATACCAGTAATGATAAAGTTGACAGGCTATTCCATCAATGATAAAAGTTAATGTAAAAGTTCACAAATCCTTTTGTCCGAGAAATTAATGCCAGATTAAGCTGTGATTTAATTTAATAGCCCTGGCAAACTGACCTTTGTAAGGTCTATATTTTTAAACCTGGTAAACTTGCACTTAGCTGCTTGCCCCTCATTGGATGAATGTTCTGTTGTCTGAATCTGTTTTGTTTTCACACTGTTTCAGAATTGTGATTATACGGTCATAGAGCAAGTTAAGAGCGAAGTAGTGTAATATTATGTAAATGCCAGTTGTAATAAACGTAAGCATTAAGAACTTACATACCGAATTATTATATATAGTTTAATTACTTGGGCTCAGTGATAACAGTGGAGGGAGGTACGGAGAAAGCAGTGAGACAGAGGGTGAAAGAAGCTTGGTGAAAATGGAGAGAAGTATCTGGAGTTGCTTTAGACAAGAAAATGCCATTAAGGCTCAAAATTAAGATTTATAAGAGAATTATCATGCCTGTACTAAATGGGGCAGAAACTTGGGCACTAAGAGGAAAGCGGAGGGACTGTTGGAAAGAGCCGAGGTGAGGATGGCGAGATGGATTGCTGGAATACCACTACTGGAATGGCAGGAGAGTAAAGATATAAGAATGTGTGGTATACATAATGTATGGCATATGTAATGTAAAGGACAAAACTAGGGAAGATCGTCTGAGATACTATGGCCATGTAATAAGAAGGGAGGAGGTGGAACCAATCAAGAGAGCTAAGAACATGCCAGTGATGGTGGGTAGGGGTGTGGGGCGTCAGGGGATCAGATGGATGGATGTGGTGAGGAGGGATATGGGTGAGGTGGGGCTGGGGGAAGAAGCAGCAAGGAACAGAAATAGATGGAGAAAGTTGACTCAAGCGGCCGACCCTGCTATGCAGTGGGATTAATGAGGTCGAAAGATGATGACGACACCGAATTATTATATGTATTCAACCGTTATGAAACAACACTTACAGAAGCCGTCGACTGGAGATGTTTCAAACACATGAAGTTTAATGTTTAATTTCTAGCTACAATTTTAGTGCAGTCATGCATTAGTGGTTTGGAAATAACCAAAACGTATTTATTGTACATTGCTGAAGGCTCTATAACGCCTAAGGATAAAAAAAACTATCGTAGATATTTAAGCTTGCTGGAAAAGTTGAGGTGGAGGAGTTGTGGGAGGAACAGACTCAGGGTTGGCACAAGGTTGATGTAATTTCAGCGAGAGGTTCAAATCAGGGTTGTGTGTGATCTTGTGTTCCTAAAGTAATCATTAAGATCGCCATATATATATATATATATATATATATATATATATATATATATATATATATATATATATATATATATATATATATATATATATATATATATATATATACAGTATATATATATATATATATATATATATATATATATATATATATATATATATATATATATATATATATATATATATATATATATATATATATATATATATATATATATATATATATATATATATATCATAATGCTAATTTTTACATTTCAAAAGCACTGCACATAGAATGTCATTCGTATTTTAGGATATGTATAAAGGCAAATTGAACATACATTGAATTTATGAATACTTTTTTTTATAAATATATATATATACACTCTATGTAAAATTTCAGTGAATTAACTGTTCTTCAACTAGAGCTTTCCAGGTATGTCCTATTACAGTGGTTTTTATCTGCTCATTTTTACATTTCAAAAGTGTCCATTGTGTTTTTAGATATGTATAAAAGCAAATCAAACTGTTTTATAAATCAGTGAATTAACTGTTCTTCAACTAGAGACTTGTCTATAAATGTGTTTGTGTTTTAGCCTCATGTTTTAAAATCATGGACTTCTATAAATATGTTAGCCTCATCATATTCGAGAATGTTATTTGTTCTGTTATTTTTTGAAAACTGGTATAAGTTTATCGAGATGGAACAAAAAATAACAGAACAAATAACATTCTCGAATATAAGGGCTCCGCCCATGTTCATGAGGCTAACACATTTATAGGAGTCTTATGATTTACAAAACAGTTTCAGGCCTATCTAAAAACACAATGGACACCAGATAAAAAGATAGCTTTTTTTAGAAGTAAATATCAGAGTATATGATGGGATTGTTCATCCAACTCTTCCACATGTAGTTGGAGGAGGGGTGGTGTGAGCATTAAGACGTTATAAGTTTGTCTCTAGTGTATGTTGACTCTGCATACGTAACAATATCGTAAAAAAGTAAAAGCAGACATTCTCTTTTCTATAAAAAAAACTTTACTTCCCAAAATGTCACATTTCCTTATGGAAATTGTTAACGAACTGTCTTTTTTCCAAAGACTTCCAGTGCGTCTACCTGGAGAGCTCGTGCCACCTCTTCCGAACGAGTTCTGATTCCTGTAGTTATAAAATGAGCGAGTCAGGCTGAAGAGTTTCGTCTGTGCAGGGATAGGAAAAATCTACTTCATAGCGAAGAGCACTGGGGTCTTTAGGGCACAGCAAATAGATGCGAACAATAGCACACGAAAACGTAATGAATGTGATTAATTTCAGTTCATCAGTAACCTCTGTCGTTGCTCTTCGTGCCTATTGTTAATGCCTTAAAGACGGTTTGTCCTTATAGCAAAAGACAAACCGTATGTTCAGATTTTTTTTTTTTTTTGCAAATATAGACAAATAACTACTAACCGCGTAAACATAAAGTACAGTCAGACAACGCACCCCAAGGTAAACTTACAAAGAAAAACGATTTTGATAACATTGGACAGAAGGTATGAAGTAATTGAAAAGAACAGTGTGAAATTCTGAAGTATAGTCTTGAATATTCGATTTTAATGTTTTTAAATGATGTAGCTATCATAAAACACGAAAAAAATATAAATCACATGAGAGAAACCAGAGTAATGTTAGATGGAATCAGGATTTTGATAAATATTTAGCGTCTCTAAAGAACAACACCAATGAACTCACAAGGCTGTGGACCTACATTTGATTTGTTACAATAATTCCAGACACTAGAAAACCTCTGTTTTACGATGCAGACCAAGAGAGACCAGAGGTTCATTAGGAATTAAACTGAAGAAAGCCTGGCTTCAGTGACGGTCGGGGGACATAATTGCAAAAGGCAGAGAAGACGATTTCTACTGGAGATTACTGATAGTACAGCATAATCAGACATTTATTATTATTATTATTATTATTATTATTATTATTATTATTATTATTATTATTATTATTATTATTATTATTATTATTATTATTACATTGGTCTATCACAGTCGTCCTATTCAAGTGGGTGGTTTTTATAGTGTGGGGTTCCGGGTAGCATCCTGCCTCCTTAGGAGTCCATCACTTTTCTCACTATGTGAGCTGTTTCCGGTAGCACACTTTTCTGCATGAGTCCTGGAGCTACTTCGGCTCCTAGTTTTTCCAGATTGCTTTTCAGGGATCTTGGGATCATGCCTAGTGTTATGGGTATAATTTCCACTGGCATATTCCATATCCTTCTTATTTCGATTTTCTGGTCTTGATACATATCAATTTTCTCTCTTTCTTTCACATCTACTCTGGTGTCCCATGGTATTGCGACATCAATGAGTGATACTTTCTTCTTGATTTTGTCAATCAACGTTACGTCTGGTCTATCGGCATGTATCGCCCTATCTGTTCCGATATCATAGTCCCAGAGGATCTTTGCCTGATCATTTTCTATCACTCCCTCAGGTTGGTGTTCGTACCACTTATTACTGCAAGCTGGCTGGTGTTTCTTGCACAGGCTCCAGTGGAGGGCATTTGCTACTGAATCATGCCTCTTTTTGCATTGGTTCTGTGCAAGCGCCAGGCATTCGCTTGCTATGTGTTTTATGGTCTCGTCTTTCATACTGCACTTCCTGCATATGGGTAAGATGTTATTTCCCTCTATTGTTCTTTGAACAAACCTGTTTCTTAGGGCCTGATATTGTGCCGCTGTTAGTATTCCTTCTGTTTCCTTCTTGAGTTCTCCCTTCTGTAGCCATTGCCATGTTTCATCACTGGCCAGTTGTTTTGTCTGTTCTATTTTCATTCTCCTGTCTCTGTATATTTCTGGGTCTTCGTCTACTTTTGTCAGTCCTTCCCATGCACTCCTTAGCCACTCGTCTTCACTGGTTTTCAAATACTGCCCCATTGCTCTGCTCTGGATGTTGACGCAGTCCTCTATGCTTAGTAGCCCTCTCTCTCCTTCCTTTCGTGTTATGTATAGTCTGTCTGCATTTGCTCTTGGGTGTAGTGTTTTGTGTATTGTCATGTGTTTTCTAGTTTTCTGGTTTATGCTGCG
This sequence comes from Macrobrachium rosenbergii, assembly GCF_040412425.1. Taxonomy (NCBI): domain Eukaryota; kingdom Metazoa; phylum Arthropoda; class Malacostraca; order Decapoda; family Palaemonidae; genus Macrobrachium; species Macrobrachium rosenbergii. The sequence goes on along the minus strand of NC_089764.1, from coordinate 7,516,413 downwards.
GAGTTCAGCTTTTGTCCACTCCACTACTCCCGTGCTGTATCTGATTACTGGTACTGCCCATGTGTTTATGGCTTTCGTCATGTTTCCAGCATTGAGTTTTGACTTGAGTATCGCCTTAAGTCTCTGCATATATTCTTTCCTGATCGTGTCCTTTATCTCTTGGTATTTTATATCCTCCCCTTCCATTATTCTTAGGTATTTGTATCCTGTCTCATCTATGTGTTTGATGTTATTCCCGTCTGGTAGCTTTATCCCTTCAGTCCTTGTTACTTTGCCTTTTTTGTATGTTGACCAAGGCACATTTTTCTATTCCAAACTCCATCCTGATGTCCCCAGATACAATCCTTACAGTATGGATTAGGGTATCTATTTCCTTGATGCTCTTACCATACAGCTTGATGTCGTCCATGAACATCAGATGGTTAATTTTGTTGCCTCCTTTCTTGAGTTGGTACCCAGCATCCATCTTCTGTAGTACTTTTTCATGGGAATCATGGCTACTAAGAAGAGTAGTGGGGGCAGTGAGTTATTTAGTTGAAAGATCACTCTCCTGATGTTAACCTCAGCTAGTCTTATCTCAGAGCTTGTATGTACTGTATTCCAGTTGAGCAATGTATTTTTAAGGAAACTGATGGTCTTTTCCTCTGCCCTATATATTTTCAAGCATTCTATCATGTCGAAGGCTTCCTTATAGTCAACCCATGCCACGCTTTGGTTAGTTCTCTCTCTCTTAGTATTCTTCATTACCATTTTGTCTATTAGGAGCTGGTCTTTTGTGCCCCTACACTTCCTTCTGCAGCCTTTCTGTTGGTGGGGAGGGCATTTGTGTCCTCTAGGTAGTTGTATAGCCTTTCACTGATGATACCTGTTAGTAACTTCCTCATTATTGATAGGCAGGTGATAGGCCTGTAGATACTTGCTATATTTCCGTTGTTCTTGTGTTTCTGTACTAATGATGTTCTCCCTGTGGTCATCCATTTGGGCTCATGGTGGTTTGTGAGACAATGCTGGAGTTGTTCTGCTATTCGTGGGTGTAGGGCCTTTAGGTTTTTGAGCCGGTATCCATGGACTTCATCAGGACCTGGGGCTTTCCATTTGGGCATTTTCTTTAGTTGGCGTCTGACTGTCTGACGTGATCTTGGTGAATCTTTGTTTCATTCTCCCCTTTTCTTCTGCCTTGATTTCCTGGAGCCATGTTGCATGTTTGTTGTGTGATACCGGATTGCTCCATATGTTTTCCCAGTCTCTTACTTGGTTTGGCTTCAGGAATTTTCTGGTGGTTGTCTTCCCCTCTTAGATGGCTGTATAGTCTTTTCTGGTTGGTTCCAAAGAGTTTATTCTTTTGGTATCCTTTACTCCTGTTCATGTATCCTTGTATCTTATGTACTTTGGTTTTAAGCCTTTGTTTTACATCTTTTATTGTGTTGTTTAGTCCCCTTTCCTGTGCTTAGTATTTCTTATTCAGTTCCTCTCTTGTTTTCTTGCTTCTTAGATTCTTTTCTGTCATCTCTTTCAGTGTACTCAATTCAGATCTCATTGCCATTTGTTTTTCCAGGCACCTTTTCCAAGGCGGTTACTGTTTTGGTTTCTGTTAGGTTAGTTGTGATTGTGGTGTTGGTGTTTGTATCCCCATGAGTTTTACTACGAGTCTTGCTCCTGCATATGCCAGGTTATTTGTTTCTGTGATACTGGTGGTGTGGATTAGCCTCATTATTTCATTAACTTTACTTGTTTTTTTCCCTTAGTTTCTTTGTTTTGTAGGCTTCCATGGAGGGGATCTTTGTTCTTTCTGTATCTGGTTCCACCTCTATGTTACATCTTCGGTGTTTCCTCGTGTGTCGTTGTTTGGTAACTCATCATTCCTGTCGTTTTTTGTGTCATCGTCTCTTAGTTCATCTTCTTGTCCTTCGTTGCTGGGTGTTATTTCTCTTTCCAGTTCCTCACTTTCTGTTGTGGAGAGCCAGTTCTTTTTCTTTATGTTCCTCACTTGGTCTGCCAGCCTCTGTTCTGTTTGATGGGTGTTATTTCTCTTATTCCAGATGTTGACCAGTCTTTCTCTGTATCCTCTTTCTGTCGGGTTGCTTCTCTTGACCACTTCTTCTTCTGGCCTGCCTCTGTAGTTCCATTCTCTGGTTGCTGGTTACTGTCGCTGTGGTGGTCAGTTGCTGGATGACGACCTCCAAGTACCTGACCGTCCTACCCGTCGATTGGGTTGCATACCTGGCTGCCGGACTAAGGTCCTCTGTTGCCAGAGGTTCCATTTACGTCGTTGTTTATTCTTTCATTTCTTTCCATCACTGCTGAGTTTTGCTATTTAACCCATAGCTGGACCCTACCCCATCGGGAATAGGTAACTCATTTGCAGCTAAGTAGACTGAAGAAATTATGGTAAAGACCGTTTCCCAAGGAATCAACGCCGAGGAGAGCGGTCACCCATCCAGTGACTGAGGAACCCCAATGTTGCTTAACCAGTCCATCAATGAGCTAAACAACTCTGCCATGGCGCCCATATTATTATTATTATTATTATTATTATTATTATTATTATTATTATTATTATTATTATTATTATTATTATTCATAAAAGAGATAAAACGCCTTTTTCTACACGTGCTACATTCAACAGAATACAGTTGTAACATGTAAAAAAAATAGACAATCTCTCATAGGAAGAGAACCAAGGTAAAGTTTCTAGGAAAATAACAAACCGAATAAAGAAAAAAACATATAAATTATACACTTACTGTAAAGGTTATTGTCAACTCAAGAAAAGAGATCTTAAGATAAAAGATCGTTGTATTTTTAAATCAACTTGGTTTATCTTGCATTAAACAACGAATAACTTCTGGTCCGGTGTGAAATGTAAGATCGTGGCAGAACAAAATGTGATCCTGAAATTCAGCAAAATAGATAGTACTTATTAACTGTGAAGGAACGCATGCGGAAACCTTCCATTAGCCGGGAGTATAGCTGTACCTGATGGGTGAAGATTCCCACATTTTTGGTATCAACACATTTGAAGAAGACTCCATTTAACATATCAAAAAAATTTCTGAAATACGTTATCTACGTCGAAATATGAAAACTTCGTGATTTGTAAATAGCTTTCTGGTAACAACACATATCCAGTACCTAGTCAAATTAAATCCTACAGTGGAAGATTTACAGATATTCAGAATCGTCAAGTTCAGGTCTACAAATATTAGCGATTCAAATGGTAGGGAATTTGCATAGGATCACGTTGTATAACTGAAATGCCTTAGGTTTGTTACAGGTTAGCTTTCGAAGAGAAATCATTCAGTATCTGATGTCTTAAAAATATTCATCTGCATTTAATCTTTCAGGTTTTATTAATGGCTCACATGCAACTTTAAAAGAAGTTTTTTTATTGTGAAAAATATTAGCATCTGATAGTTAGAACCATAAATTATGCATACATACCCCCACATACATAAAACATACATCCATACATACACAAACAGACACACACACCCATGCATATACGCTGTATATATATATATATATATATATATATATATATATATATATATATATATATATATATATATATATATATATAACAAAATATATATATATATGTAACAAACAGTGTGTGTGTGTGTGTAAATGTGTGTGTGTGTGTGTGCTGTGTGTGTGTCTGATTTTCCTTTTCCATTTATTTTTCCAATCTCAATTAATTATCAGATGCATAAGTATAGAAGGCTTATTGTTCCTCGAGGTCAGATATAAAAATAAATAGGTTGTGGATAGTTATTTATGACTGGAAGTAATGGAAGTACTATGACTCAATTTCTCTATCTTCCTCTACGGTCTAACTAAATTCGAAATAGTCTGTTATTGTTGTTCACATTCCCAACTGTTTCGGAACGTTATTAAGAATGATCAAATAGAAAAGATTACAGAACTCAGTAAACTGATGTGGTTTATTGTCTGAAGACTCATTCCACAACAAGTGACTTCCCACTACCGTCCTCCAGGCAGCGCCAATACACGCTAGGTATTGTTAATGAAGATCAAATCAATTACTGCCGGGCACCCATTCATCATAAAACCACCAAGCAAGCCATCATTTATTATATGAACCTACTATTGGATTACTGTAAAAAAAAATAACTTACTTAGCTTTCTCTTCCGCTCTTACAAAACCAAAGACTACAGTAATAAACATTATGTATTTTTACACCATGCGCACTCTCCCCATTTGGATAGGGTGTCACCAGCAGGGATATCTCCGATTTTTCATCAAGTCCTTATTGGTAAGGCTGTAAGTCACAACCCTGACCAAGATTAGACGTTTGTTCCGATTTACAGCTGGATGTTCCTGTAAAGTTGTAGACCACAGGGGTGATCCACAAAAGTAGCATCTTCAACCGAGCGCTGCACTTCATTTAATCTAGTCGCGCACTTTATGTGCGCATGCATTTTATCAAGATTTTTCCTCAGTGCCAACCGCAACTAGCATAATTTAAGTATTTTCCAATTTTGTTTTATTGGTGGTACTTTATTATTTTAATTATTCATTTTAAGAAAATATTAAATTTTCAAGTTTGTTTATACAAACAAAGATATTTTTTAAGCAATGCACCTTTTTTTACACCACCATCAGTCATATAAAACATCAACTCGAAAGTATAGCATTGGAAGTATTATTATTATTATTATTTTTTTTTTGCTTAAAATCTAAAAGGCAGGTAATTTGCATTGTTTTCCCTACGTAGTTTTCTTTCATTTTGATTCAGTGTCAGGTCATTAAGGAAACCAAAAGTGATATAAACAATCCTATGAAAAATTATATTGTGCGATAAGTATAAGAGAAATCGAATCGGACAAAACCTCGCGGGATAAAGCCTAATGGGACAATGCTCCTTTGGGACAGAACTTATGTGGGACAAGTTCCCTTTTAGTCAAATTGTTTAATCATGATATAACGTATTATGGCGTCTTTGTTGTTTTCAAACTTCTCCAGCATCATAAAAAGAAATATCATAATCAAGAGATTCTTTTTATGGTTAAAGCGAACGTAATATTATACAACGCACTATTTACGATAGGGCTTTTCACACACACACACACACACACACACACACACACACACACACACACACACACTCACTTCTAGTGTCTTTCCATTCTACAGAAGGTGTAGTCTGGAATGGCAGTGGGAGCAAGTGGAATTTCTAGTAAGTTTTCTGTATTGAGATGGTTTTTGTAAACATGGTGACTGATTTGGGTGCTCAGGGTACATCAGAAAGTATTCGAACCTAACGTATGACGCCAATGAATGCCCTTTCCTTAATATGAAAGTGTATAATAAGAAAACAGAAGAAATATAAATATTTATCATCACCAAGTACATTTGAGAGAGTGAATACGAAGGAGAGATAAGTTGCAGAATATACAATACGAGAATAACAATGCAAGTTTATACAAGAATGAGATATTGATGATTGAAAGTTTCTTTTTTATTACAGTTTTGTAAAAAAAAATTGAGAAAAGCTAAAAGAAATTATGTGAGATACATGAAATTCCGACAGGCAAAGAGTAAGAGCAGAGAAGTTTTATGATACAACCAAAGGTTTTGCAAGAATATGTATCCAAGATAGAGACAGATTTGGTATAAGAGTGTCTCAAAAAAAAGTTACTCAATACCACTGTTTTTTTTTATTATTATTATTCAAGACAGAGTAAAAGAGACAAGTAGGAGACATAATAAAAATACATAGGTAAAAAATGATGAATAAAATTTAATTTATGTGGAATGGCTGATGTCTGTACATGTGTTCTTATAATCATTAGTGAGTCAACACAAATATATATATATATATATATATATATATATATATATATATATATATATATATATATATATATATATATATATATATATATATATATATGACATATTTAAACCACAGTGTTTATGATTCAGGAGGTCGTTTGTGTGAGAAGGAGAAACTTAGAAAGTGCCGAGTTTATAGGTCAAATTGGTTGTCAAAGATTCACAGTATCCGGGAGGCTCTAGTGAAGAGTATGAAAAGCCTAGATGATGTTTTGAACGCAAGACATTCACATTTGAATAAGATTCAGAGCGAAAGTGAAAGCTATCTCGTTCTCTTCCTTTGAATTGCGTTTTCTTTGCCTGGGCGTCAAGAAATAGCAAAAGTTGCTTGGCGGCAGGTAACAGGTAATCCTGAAGTTTTGTCAGAGCTGGGACTTCCCGGAAGGTGCTCTACTTGCATGTCTTGTTTACTAGAGTTATGTACAAAGAAAAAAATAGCTGTATCTAGAACTGGATCACAAAATATCATAACTCTCACATGATAAAATATGCCATCATCCCTAATTATTTCTATAGTTACTCTCTCTCTCTCTCTCTCTCTCTCTCTCTCTCTCTCTCTCTCTCTCTCTCTCTCTCTCTCTCTCTCTCTCTCCACTGCTCATTCCGGTATAGGAAAGACGGCATCTGAAAATATTCCAGGTTCATTTTGTTTTCCCCTCTCTCTGGGCCTCCAACTTACTTTTTTCATGTTTTCGTCGTTCAGCAAAGCAAATTTCTATCAGCATTCATCTTTCACAATTTTTTTATAT
>NC_089764.1:7502304-7504804 GCF_040412425.1 Macrobrachium rosenbergii | reverse complement strand
GTTGTTTCGAACTACAGCAGTTAATTTCTGCTTAGTAAATGCAATGAAGGACTTGACTTTTACTTAAGTTTTGTGTAAAAAAAAATCAGCAAATCAAATTCATTTGCACAAACGTCGAACTATAAAAGGAAATTATATTTGTTAATTATTTTTCTTACTCCTACGAAACTTTGCTTCTTGCACTATTTAGTCATATGACAGAAGGAATTTTATCTGGAATCAGATATATTATATATATATATATATATATATATATATATATATATATATATATATATATATATATATATATATATATATATATATATATATATATATATATATATATATATATATATATATATATATATATATATATATATATATATATATATATATATATATATATATATATATATATATATATATATATAATATAAAAACAAAAGCTAGTTTAACAAAATATAGTGTATTCATATGGTAAATGTGTGGAGCTAATTTGATAAATGCTGTCAAAATTTCCTTGCGACAATGTTTTTATTTTTTGATTCTCTGCATGGACGCTCTTTTGTAAGTTTTTGTATGAATAACACGCATTTTTGGCAAATGAAAAAATACTTTGTTATGTTTTAATATCGCTGCTTCGTTTACCTTGGTTCCATGTCACAGTGATATGTTTTATGGCAGAAAAAAAATAATTTCACTGACATATGTCTTCCATGAAGTAAATAAAAAATGTGTAGAGCTGGGAGGTTAAAATTTAACATATTATATCTCTTATTTTTTTAGATGTTTCATAAAAAACCATGGATATTTCAGCAGTTCTAAGAACAGAAATATTTTACAAAGAAAAGTATTAAAGCTCTTTTGATTAGCCCATGTGATATAAATATTAACTGTAGAAATGTAGTTAGCACGAGAAGTGCTCATTAGTCATGATGTGTACGTCTGTCATGATAATAACGAGGTACTTCAAAGGTTATAAAAAAGTTTTCAATGTCAAGTGAAGCTCTTAATATACTTAGCATTTCACACTTCTGTTTATATGATAGCACTAATGGCCACGTTCAGTTGTAATTTTAAATGTACTTTTGATGTAAGATGTGTGAATCATTTCGTATGTTGCTGAATTTCTTAAAAAAAGTTATTTTTACCAAGCTGTAGTCTTGGATAGACAAGCAAATGTAATCAATTTTTATTCTCCAAGTTTAAACTTTAAAATTTAATAGAAACCGCAGTGGATATGTCTATTTGAAATGGGATCCATAACAGGCATTAAGTAAAAGTAAAAAAAAAAATTTAACAGTAGTATGCACTCGAATATCTATTTGATAAATTCTAAGACATTTCAATATATTATATTTTTATTATTTTTTTTTATATCGCCACCTTAACCCTATCTGGGGCATGTTGCGTTCGCGTGGACCCGTCCTACGAGATTCTTTTCATTGTTAGATAAAATTTTTTATTAATCGTTTGAAGCTGATTCTACGATTACCAAAATACAGAAATTAATCATTGTTTTCATCGCAACCACTTTCTGTATTTCATATTGAAAAGGTTTTGCCTGAATGAAACTGAAATAACATGTTAAATGAAACAATAAAAAAAATCAGAGGCGAAATTATTTGAAAGGAAATTGGTCACAGTCCTGCCAGACTGATGACTAAGCTCCAAAATTATATACACCATGTAGATGGCAGAACCTATGCCAGTAAAATCATGATCCGAACCTTTTATTTGCATCTGCAAGATGTTTGTCAAAACGTTGTTATTAAAAAAATATGAAAATTAACCAATTGTTTGATGAAATCTGATAAATATCGAAAACAGGCGTAATCAGATTATCGAAGGCTAATCATTCATTAACGATCTTGCGTTTTAGACGCTGGTGATTTCCCACGCTGTTGTTTCATATCGTCAATGCAGCAAAAAAAAAAAAATTGCTGAAAGTGCCAAGGGAGATAGGTTCTTTTATTCAGATGTTGCCTTAATTGCTTTCTTTGTTCAAATCCATATCCATAAGACTTCAGACAGATGAGCTATAAATTCATTGATTATTAACTATAGACCTATTAGTCATCATGCTGTGACTACCTGATCTAGTGAGGCGCATATAACCAAAAAATACCTATATTTAATGTCTAAACGGTATTCTGTAGGTATTAGGAATTCTACTGAAAACAAAAACACTATTGATTAGCAGATCTTGCACAGATTTCCCAGCCCATCCTCCCCTTCAGATGGATGGGACTCTGCTGAATGAGTCTGAAGCTTCAACTATTCTAGGTGTATATTTTGACTGGCATCTTACTTTTGAGAAACATCTTATGAAAACTTTCAACAAATGCTGCACGAAAGTTAGGCATTGTATGTAAGGTCTCATATATTTATAACAGCGATAAAATCAGTGCAACCTGTTTTAGGTCATTTGTGTTTCCTTTTATAGAATACTGTTCTCCGGTGTGGATGTCAGCTTCTGCCAGAGATTTACCTCTTTTAGATTGAGTGGTTCGTGGTG
>NC_089764.1:7464804-7492304 GCF_040412425.1 Macrobrachium rosenbergii | reverse complement strand
TGTAACTGATCAAGACATGTATTCTTTCTCTCAAAGTGGCGTACATGACTCGAACAATGCAACAACATGAAATCACTTGTCTTGTGCCTGTATGGGACGAATCGGCATTTGTTTTTCCAATCTGCCATCACGACCCAAAACAAAGCGTTCTCTCTTATCTCAACTGATGACAATTGAAATGATACAAGTCTTTGCTGGACACACATATGTTCATATACTACGCTTTTATCAAGAAAGATATTATTCATTCTAAAGCTACGTTACTATTAAAATTGTATAATTAATTCTAAATTACGCTATCAAGTTATTTAATCATTAGTTCTTTTTAGATCTGATGCCAAACTAAATATGACACTTCAACAATCACTATCATTGCACATAATACATAATAAAAAAAAGTGTCGAAAGGTCTCGCAGCACTCCAGTGTTTCCGTTTCCTTCATTTTTATCTTTATATATGGATTTTATCTTTATATATATATATATATATATATATATATATATATATATATATATATATATATATATATATATATATATATATATATATATATGGATAGCTTGATAGATAAATAGATATTGAGTAATTGCAGAGATATCTTATTCTGAATTACAATACAGAATGCATTGTAATCTTTGTGATTATACAAATATCTTTATTGCAACACGTTTCATGCTTTGTGTCAGTAGTCTGCTTGTTTACCGACTTTGTTTCACATGGAAACAGCTTCTCGTTTACCGAAAACACGAATGTTGCCTGCTACTTGTGGTACTATCACGTGACTCTTTAGCCAGCCGAGATGTGTACATATGATTCATGAAGAGAGCTGATCAGTCCAAGGGACTGGAATTTGTGAGAGAATCTTTCTAGGTATGTCTTCCAACTTTCCACTTTTCCTTTGGTTCCAGGCTTTAAACTTGGTGGCTCAGTGCCGCATACTTTGCATACTTATATATATATATATATATATATATATATATATATATATATATATATATATATATATATATATATATATATATATATATATATATATATATATATATATATATATATATATACTCATATATATATTTGTATGTAAGTATGTTTGTGAGAGAGAGAGACAGAAATTATGAAAATACATGAGGACATTAAACAAGAACTTCAGAGGAAAAAATTATTTTTTGTTTAGAAATTACAGATATAATAGTGTGTTCTGAATATTCGTTGAACTTAGGGACAGGAGAGAGTCAGATAAGATAATGCAAGAGTTAATGGGTAAGCGAATATTTAAGTATCCTTCTGATCGTGACATTTCAGGGTATAAAGGAGATAATCAAGACGATGAATAATGGAAAGGCGCTGAGAGTTGGTGGAATTATAATTGAGACACAGATGTGATGTTAGGAAAGAGTTATTTAAGAATCAATATGTGTGTGTGGGTGAGGAAAAGGTTTCATAGAATAGAATATAGAGTTTAGGACAAAAGCCAAGCCCTGGGACCTATGAAGTCATTCATCACTGAAAAGGAAATTTACAGTAAAAAGGTTTGAAAGATGTAACAATAAGAAAGCCTCGCAGTTGCACAATGAATCAATTGTTAGGAGAGGGTGGAAAAATGAGTATATGTTAGTTTAACCAGACCACTGAGCTGATTAACAGCTCTCCTAGGGCTGACCCGAAGGATTAGGTTTATTTTACGTGGCCAAGAACCAATTGATTACCTACCAACGGGACCTACAACTTATTGTGGAATCCGAACCACATTATAGCGAGAAATGAATTTCTGTCACCAGAAATAAGTTCCTCTTATTCTTCATTGGCCGGTCGGAGATTTGAACTCGCGGCCAACAGAGTGGTAGCTGAGAACGGAACCCGCTCCCCCAACGAGGAACTAGGAGAGGGTGGAAAGTAAGATGAAAGAAAGAGAATATGAACGGAAGTACAGTAAAAGGAATGAAAGTGGTTGCAGTTAGGGGCAGAAGGGACGCTTCAAAGAACCTTGAGTAATGCCTACAGTACACCGCATGAGGTGCAATGACAGCACTACCCCTCTTACAGGAGGAAAAGATTTCATAAGTGAAGGGAACAAGTGTTCTTCACATAAGGTTAAAGTGATAGGGATAGATTACGTAGAATATTGATACAGGCGTTAGGTAGTATTCTGATGTAGAAAATAAGAAATGGCAGCTGGATTGGCAAGGGAGGGTGCCTGTGGTTTAAACAATGAGGCGTGTGAATCAAGTTTTTATTACGACACAATTACGACAGAATTTTGAGAGCAAAGGGAAACTACTGCAAATAGCGTGATGCTACAGATATGTAATGTAGAGCTGCTGTGGGAATAAATGTGTTAACGGTAACTTTTCTAGAAAGATTAAAAAGTTATGATAAAAGGAACTAAGTGTTAGAGTATGTAGAATGTTAGAATATGATGATAATGTTCATATTAGAGGTTTGCCGGACATCATGTTGGCAACAAATCAGTGATAACCCCCGTTTAGTAAAATTTCTCCCAGATACAAAAGTACACCTGGCTTTCACTAGCACCGTTAAACTTCAGAGAGGCGCCGTTTCAGCTTTATATATTCTGGAAGCGATTAATAGAAAGTGATAATCACCAATTTATGTATAGATACTGTACAAGTGATAGATACCGTACACTTTTAATAATAATAAAAATAAGAATATTAACATATTTTACCAGCCCAGAATCTCCCTATTTCTCCGTCGATCGACTAAACAAATCGAAACTGGACTCTTAACGAAGAATATTCGTGAGCCTTTCTTAGGCAGAGAGAAAAATTCTAAGTTGTTGCCAGAGATAATATATATTTTGGAAAGAGGAATGAGATTTCTTACCCCTGACTGGATCATAATTACGAGGGTATATTAGATTTTAATTCGGTGTATCTAATTATCCCAAAGCTAATCGTATAAGGTATCTGGGTATATTTCATAAGCGGTGAGTAATGTCGAAGGATTTTTATTCTTCAAAATTTTTCTCCCTCAATCGGGACCAGGACCGGATCAGTGAATGGTGCAGTCAGTGGGGTATAAGGCTGAATTCCAGTAAAACGGAAGCACTATTGATTAGCAGATCTCTTACAGATTTTCCACCCCATCCTTCCCTTCAGGTGGATGAGACTTTGCTGAAAGAGTCTGAAGCTTTAACTATTTTAGGTGTAACTTTTGACTCACACCTTACTTTGAGAAACATCTAATGAAAGTTTCAGCAAATGCCGCACGAAAGTTAGGTATTGTTTGGAATGTCTCATATATTTATAATAGTGATAAGAGCAGTGCAACCTGTTTTAGGTTATTTGTGCTTCCTTTAACAGAATGCTGTTTCCCGTGTGTATGTCTGCTTCTTTCCAGAGATTTATCTACTTTTAGAAAATAGTTCGTGGTGTTTAAGTTTTTATTTCCTAATATTAGCAGTTATAAGTTGGACCATCGACGGATGGTCTCTTGTTTGTCACTTTTTCATAAGTTGTATTTTAACAGAGATCTTGCACAGGCACAGTTGATCCCTGATCCCTTTTTCCTCCCAAGAGCAACCAGATTCACTGGACAGCACCACCAATTTGCAGTAAGTGTGCCTCGCCGTCGAACTTCTTAGTTGCAGAGGTCCATTATTCCTCACACTAATGGGTTGTGGAACAGTCTCCCCGAGGATGGAATTGGAACTTCAAAAGTTCAAGAGAAGATGCAATGCATTACTACCCTAATGATATTCTCCTTGCAGTTTAATGAATTTTTATATATTTATAAATTTATTAATTTATTTATTTTTTTTAATAAGTGAGATCTCTACTTTCTGTTTTTCCCTTTACCTTCTCTTACTTCCTAATGAGCATTATATTCTTTGGAAGCTTGAATTTTAAGTCATTGGCCCCGGTGTGCTTCTTCCACATGAATAGGATTAATCTTCTAAATAATAATAATAATAATAATAATAATAATAATAATAATAATAATAATAATAATAATAATAATAATAATAATAATAATAATAATTGTTATTTTATCCAACTGGCACTAATGTCTTGAATTAGGGTAACGCGTTAGCTATTTTTTTTTTTTTTTAGTCCATATGACCTCCCTTGTAAACACCTTTCATTATTAGTAGCCCTCTTTCTTTCCATTTGTCGATCTGTACCCATGATTGTTTTTTTTTTTTGAAAATGCATAGCAACATACCACATCAAAAAGATACACTCAGTCTTGTGATATCAAAAACATCCCATGTTACTATTTTCGATGTGTTAATGTCAAGAACTTTTCGAATTTCAGTTCTGGAAATGTCATAAGTCTGGAGACATTCATTTTATGAAACCACCCCTTTCCATTGTGTCCGGATCTTAATTTCTTAAAGACTGAAGGACAACAACATTTACACAAGTTTTCCACTTTTTATTACACAGGATCGACCAAAATTTAATTATCTTTTCACTCGTTTCCAATCAAAAGTAACTAAATTATCTTTGCACATTTCAACGCATTCCAGTTCTCTGGCGTTGGTTGGCAATGATAACACCATGACCCCCTCCCCCACCAACCTGAATACCCAACCCCCTTTTCAGACTACGAAAAAATGAAGGCAAACAGTACTGTAAACCCCATCCCTGCATATGAGAAGTCTTACTTTAAAATGTCAGAACTGCGGTGCTGTATTGGACTTTTCCATTCGATTAAAAAATAATCGATAATTATGCACTGATTATATCCTCTCGGTTGTAATAAGTTTCGCATGAATGAGTATCGTGAATATGAAATTGTCAGTCGATGAGAATTTTTCAGCTTTTGAAATTAATTTTGAGACACGCTCGTTCCAATGCAGAGGCTGTGTTTTTTATCCATTTGAAACTTATTGTTCTCGTTTCCCAGTTTTTTTCGTAAACTTCCAGATTGTTTTTAGACTGAATATTTCAGTTCTTAAAATATAAAAAAAAAATCAAGTGAACGATTACTTATGCAAGACTGGCTTTTAGCTAAAAATATAAAAAGTTTTTTTTGCCACCCTGCCAACTATTTCGTCAATCCCACAAACCCTACCTTTTAGAAAATTTTCCTTAGGAGTGGGTCCAGCTGTTTTATAGAAGTTTTCTCTGATTACCTGTTAAGTTGAAATGTTTACTGTGTTCATTTCTATTAATCTGATAAAATCAACAAATGTCTCGTGAAATAAGAAAAAAAATTTTATTGGTTCAATGACATGTCACTCAAAATTAAACAGTGTTTTTGTTGTGACATTTTCTGCCACATATCACTCCAAAATGAAAAATGTTAATAGAATATATTGAACATTACTATCTCATTGAATAATTTCCAAAAAATTAATGAGTACTTGGTTCTGATTACTATCTCATTTAATAATTTCCAAAAACATATATATAGTTCTATATATATATATATATATATATATATATATATATATATATATATATATATATATATATATATATATATATATATATATATATATATATATATATATATATATATATATATATATATATATATATATATATATATATATATATATATATATACATACGACTGATAAATTCTGCCTATTTTTTATGCATTGCAGGGAGAGAAAGATATTCTTTGAAGGGCTACCATCAAATGACAAGCAGACATATTTCTGCGAGGCTCATGATTTTCTGTGGGACTTTTTAGCTAAATTTCTAGCTTGAATTTGTATTGAAAGGATTAGAAATTAAAACATATCACCTTTGTAAATAAACTTTTGCCATTGGTGTCTAGGAAATCGACCACTATATAATACCTTGTTTTTAAGCATAATTTCATTATTGCACTATCACTCAGAGACCAGTTACAGTAGGATTAATTGGTAAGCAATTACCTTTTCGGTAAGTTATGCTTCTATAGCAAGGTATGATTCAGGTACCAGGCGGTGAATCCTAAGATTTTTAGTTTGCTTGCGTGCATTTTTATGTCTTATTTATTGTGCTTGCTGACTTCAAGCAAAGAAACATACATGAATGTAATAAGAGCATATGACTACGTTGGCTCAAGGATACTGACAAAGAAATAGATTTAAGATGTAGGACGATCATTACGGAAACCAAGAGTACGGTCTTACATTCATAATAAAATGTATTAAAGGGTTGTAATGAACAAGTCCTTGACGCAGGTATGTCCTTAACGTACGAGCATCCTTGGAAAAACATAGGGATGCAAACCAGTGCATCAACGCATAGTAGAAAATTGGAAATTTTCTATCTTATGATTACCTTTAATACTATATGTCATTTTCAATTCACGTAATTTTGGGTAACAATAAATATCACCCCCTTCACTTTGTATAAAGTCAAAACAACCTCAGAAAAACATTCTATTGTATATTTGCAATTTACTGAAGTAAAATTAATCTTATCTGACATAAAACAATTTTAAACACAAAGAATTCCATAAAACTAAAGAAAATTGTTCATATATGCTTGTGATTTAGATGGGCGGCCAGGCCCTATTTTGACCCGTGGGAGAGCGTACCCCAAACTGACACTTGCGTACCCTGGGGTCCCAGGAAAACTTTTTAAGATAATTCACTTTGCTGAAATGATGGGAAAATTAAGAATTTAGGAGGTTAATCTAAGTTAAAGCATTTTTCTAAAACTATCGATTATTGATGGTCTTTTGAACAAATTGAACTTTTAAGACAAACTTTGCTGTGATGGGGAGCTAATGTAGAGCATTTAAAGCTATTTTATACAGAATAAATGACGAAATTAATAATATTAATAATAAATAATAATAATAATAATAATAATAATAATAATAATAATAATAATAATAATAATAATAATAATAATAATAATAATAACAATAAGAAGAAGAAGAAGAAGAAGAAGAAGAAGAAGAAGAAGAAGAAGAAGAAGAAGAAGAAGAAGAAGAAGAAGAAGAAGAAAACATCTAGAACAATAACGTGATTTCAGTATCTATGTGTGTGTGTGTATGTGTGTGTGTGTGTGTATATATATATATATATATATATATATATATATATATATATATATATATATATATATATATATATATATATATATATATATATATATATATATATATATATATATATATTATTTATTTATTTATTTATTTATTTATATAAATACATTACGTATTTTCAGAGGCGCTAGAGTTTACTTTAATGCGATTAATAGGACCTTGAAACAATAAAACCTTCGAAATAACATAACCAGAGAAAAAAAGAACAAACAATAATTGGAAGGCGCCAAGTGAGAAATCTGCTTCTTAACAATTACTTTATTGACAAGCACAATAGTAAATCAAAGGTGACAGATCTCACTAAATGTGAATGTACAATAAATCACTGAATTGGAAATTAGTACATTAAGTAATTCCAAGGTGTACATAAATGGACCATGTATGAGAGGTCTCTAAAGTTCGATTAATATTACAATTATATCAGCCCGGTAAGACGAACTTCTCTTGGCAAATCAGGAAACAGGAAAACCATCTACTTGGCAAATAGCACTGGCACCACTCCTGGAGGTGAAATCATTCTAGATGAGACTAATAATAATATAACTCTCTTTACAATGAGTTAATACAAAAGTAAAATGGATTGTATTACTCTAATCACTTCTAACAAGGGAATGGTGTTACTCTATGCACTTCTAGAAAGGGACAAACACTGGCACTGTTAAATACTCTGTTGCAAAGTAAAAGGAAAAGATTGTGAGAGAGAGATATTGAGTTAGAGAAAAAGTTACACTGGCTTAAAACTAACTCTCGAATCACTGGATGTACCGTGCTTGGCTTCCTTGGGATGCTTGCATTGAAGATTGCCCAGGTGAGGTAGACCTTAACTATATTGGGACGGTGTCTGGGTCAGAGGTTAAAGCTCTCCAAGTGTATGGGAAGTGAGGGCCTGCTGACTCGAAGGTCGATCCTCAGATGGGCATAGCCTTCGGCAGGCTCAAACAGATTGACTGAAGACTTCGGTCGTCTTGCCCTTTTTATGGCAGGAAAAGGTGCAGCCAGCATGACTTTAGGCGACGACCCGAGCGTGTACCTGTGGAGTAATGAGAGAAAATGTTTGTCCAGTATTTGAAAATGCAAATGGGTTTAATTAGGTTGTGGGCTTAGATGGAAAGGAACAGTGATTTATTTTTCCCAAGTATTTTCCCTGGCATCCCATTAAGTAGGGGAAAGCAGAACACACCCTAAAAATCTCCTGTCGCTCCCTATACTGTGGCTATACCTTATTCCCCTAGTCAGATGGCAAATTTACTGAATTATTAAGAAATTAAGCAACACAGCAGCGTAAATTCATAAAAGCTTCCCCTTTAAGAAGACATTCCGCTCCCTTTCGGACGTGAATGTCTGCACTAGCAAGCCGCTGGTATTGTATATGTTAATTATCTTCCCTTAATTGGTTCTTGCCAATGAAAATGAGAATAGGCTAAAAGATATAACTCCAACTTATCTCCTGAGGAGGAGTGAGCTTACTAGCTAACTTAGCTAATATTCCTAACACTATCATATGGGGTGTCTGTGTTTATTTAAAGTTACTGTCTGTGGAATAAAATGAACTGGCAGTGCTGCTGACTCATGGTCATAAAAAATAGCTAATTGAACTTCACACAAACAAAGCTAACACAGCACCAAAATGATAACTAGCTACATGCAGAGAATAAAGTAAATTGCAAAAAAGTCATTTAATATGTGACATAATGTACATGGACATGATAGATGTTAGTATTACAAGTTTATCAACATAAAAATATTGAAATAAACATGAGTTAGTTATTTTATGATGCATGCTACACAAATATAATAAAATGCAACACAATGTAATACAAGTGCAATAAAACTGCAAAATGGCTAGGACATGCTCTTTAGCTTATTGGGCTAAAGAACAGGCTTAGTGAAATGCGAAATAAATTCTCTCAGTAAAACAATACTAATTAAAAGCATGAGACAACCCTAGACATCATTTCAGCTCTATGAAAATCAGGCACTGTTACAGCTATATGAGTGCCATGAGCTCAGTGGCTATAATCAATACAAAAATTAGAATCCTAAGGCTATGTGTTATACAGTATATACATGGCACTGTTCCTAGGCACAAGGGCCGGGAGAACACCTATCCTCTGTTATTATTTGAGGTTTAGGCACTTGACCTTCCAGCTTTAGCATTAGAGGCTTAGCGTTTTGATGCAGGTACCCTTCCAGTTACTTCTCCTGGGATGCGCTGGAACGGTAGTTACTGGGTGGAGCCGACTACATTTCCTGAAGGGAATGGTGTCCTTCATCTCCATTAATTTTTCCTTCCTCAGGGACAACTGTTGAAATGAGTACTGGCTTTATTGATGGATCTGACTCTTCTAATTTACCTTTATGCTTGGATATCTCAGAGGGAACTGGTGGATTGATTCCTGGGGAGGCGCAGGAGTGCCTTCAGAACCTATGCAGGGAGTGGCACTGGAGCTATTTTACCAGATGGAGTGGGCACTATGTTAGCCACTGCCTTGGCTGCTGCAACAAACTTGACAGCTGTAGTGCCAACAATAGGGTCTGAAGCAGTGCCATCCACTTTGGCTGCTGTGAGAAACGGAGGAAGGGCGGTGCCATCTATCTCAACCAATTGGCTCTTAGGGAAGCATCCACCAGAGACTTGTCTTCTGAGGACATAGGAGAAGAGGATGAACTCATTCTAAGAGCTCCTGAAGGGAGATTGAGGGCGTGCTCTGGCACTGGAAAGGACAGGAGTTGAATTTGGTAACGGCTCAATGTCTGTGACAGAAGGAACACTGCCCTGATAAGTTCATTCAACTGGCACTGGTAATATCTCAATGGCAAGCAAGATAAATCATCTGAACCTAAAAGGAAATTGGATCTCCTGAAGGGAAATTGGAAGAGGGTTCAGGCCCTGGCTCTGTAGCAGGCCCAGGTCTTGGCACTGGCTCTTCCTCTGGCCAAAGCATACTGATCCAGCTTGGGTCTGGTTATTCCAGGCTCTGGCACTGAGTTTTTTTCAGGCTAACACATACTGTCCCAGCTAGAAGGTAGTCCATATGGCTATAAGGCAGGTGCAGACTCTGGCACTGTCTCAGGCTCGGGCATGTCGAACAGGCTGCCTATGCCTAAGGTATTTGGCAATGGATCTGGAGTGGGGCCCAGGTTGGGCTCAGGAAAGAGGCGAGACTTCACATTCACTTGTGCCAAGGCTAGCTCAAGCTGTCTCTCTTTCTCCTCCCTTTCATCTCTCTTTTTCCTAGCATCATCGATCTGGGTTCAAACCCAATTTGTCAGATCTGTTGGTCTCAGTCCCAGATGTTTCCCTACCTCCATTAAGGCCTTGATTTCCTCAGCAGCAGACATGGCTGTTGCTTAGAGCAGAACCCAATCTTTCCCAGAACTGCTAAAATCTTAGGATGGCCACACAACCATTATGTGGGATGAAAATGGCACTCTGAACTAGGCAGCGTGTACCACAAACAAAATCAATAAGCGTGTCCCTTTGGTAAGGAAGACACACAAAAATTTGAGGGTTAAAACAAGGTACAGGTCATAGCCTAGAAATGCAAAGCTATTATAATTTTACCATGCATGGGCCAAAGCCTACGAATGCAAAAGTATCATTATTTTACAATGCATAGGTCAAAGCCTACGAATCCAAAGGAATAATTATTTGAATTTGCTTAACTTTCCCACTGCCATAGAGGTAATAGGAGCAGAGGTGGGATTATTTTACCCAAAATAAAATAGTGCATATGTGTAAAACTGACGTTCTCCACAACATATCCTAGAAAATGACAACATTTCCCATCTACTGTCTAGTTTCGGCTGCAGAATAACACGTATGTGCAAATCTAATAAGGCTACCTAAATACCTATCTCCCACCGGTGTCTGGCTATGGGGCAGCAGATCACAACGCACCTATGGGTTTGAAATATGGGTGCTTAACTCGCCCATTGACGCAATGGTAACACGTGGAACAAAGGTGGAACACAAAAAATAAAATTAGCACAATAAGCACATTAATAAGTATAGGCTATGAATGGGTTCGTAAATCTCCCCATTGGGTATATATAAAGCTAGAAGTCCCAGTACAATACTGCGTAGTACATTAAAATAATTAAATCTACTTATCACAAAGCATAGCGGAAATCAACACATCGCGAGGACAATAACAATAATTACATTTCCTTGTTGAAAGGCTTAGCGGAATCTCAACACTAGCAAAGACAGTGACTTTTTATAAATAAAAAAAAAGTGATTCCAGAAATTAATATCTGAAACATATATTCCAAGGTTTGTAAATTCGAATGACTCAATTATTATAAAGGCAAAGTTCATATTCCCTAGAGAGATGGGTAACAAGGAATGCTTAAAAAAAAAAAAAACTCTCTCACGAATGAAATAAACAAAATGTAGTTAAAACTGCGTAGTAAAAGATAATAGTAGAGCTAATAATGTCAAACTTTCCTTCTTACGTTACAATGAACGATACGGCAGTGATTAATTACCTTTAAAGGGAGAGGTACATTCGTTTGCGGTTACTTTAAAAATGCAAAAATAACTGTGGTCTTAAAATCAACAATAGCAGTAATAATAAAAGTGTACTTGTCACTAGACTGTAATTATAAAAAAATTAATTCTCTAACAGTGATATCAAAGGAAGTACAATACCTGAATTTTCTCTGATGGAATGATAAAGGAATATGCGAAGAAATGAATTACCGCTTGAAATTACGAATCCTTACTCGACTGGACTACAAGTAGGAATTCTTAAACACCCTAAGGTGAAGGGCCATCATGTGTGGTGTCGGTGTGGGTGGAGTTTAGCCGAGGTGAAGTGACTCTCATGTATGGTAGCTGGCAGACAGGTGAGCGATTGCCACTCGTGGTATTTCTAACAACGTGAATAATAACGTGAATTTTACAATTTCACACAGAGTGAAACTTGCGCTTTTCTTCCGACGGTAACTGTTCACAGAGCATACACTAGGTAACTTCCTAACTACTAACACATGCAAGGTTGCTAACAAGCAGCCTGACTCTAATACCTAACTTGTAACTCCACGAAGTTCGTTCACAGATCACCCACTCGCTGTTCAGACTCTGGAAGTTCTAGCAGCGCTAACAATTAAAAAGTGCTCTGCTGCGATTCACTTTGGAATTATTTCTGAACAAATTTATGAGTTCTTAATCAACTGTGGCATGCATTATTCACTAATTTGCATTCTCCCTATTCACGAGTTAGAAATAAAAGTTATCCTAATAAGTACACTGTTTCCTGATTTCAGATCTGCCTTTTCGAGAATTAATGCTGTTTCGAGAATTAAATTACAGGTTCGAAAAATTCTTACGAGTCCTATCTCTTAAGAATGTTAATTATATATATATATATATATATATATATATATATATATATATATATATATATATATATATATATATATATATATATATATATATATGACTATTTATCACATCACCGAGATTAATATACAATCAGAAAGCTACAAACGTCCTTTAATATCCAATTACGCTCTACCTCGGAAATAATATTTTTTCATATATGTTACGAAGGAATTTTAGTTGATAATAAGTCCACCGTCCCGTGATCGAACCAGCGACGGACGAGGAATCAGGACTACAGGGACGCACTAACGCAGTCGGCCACAAGAGGGGTATAAGTGAATGTCATCTCCCATCAACTCATCCGTCGAACTCAGGTGTTTTGCGTTTGGAAACGATATCCACCCACGCCTGCCATGTTGACCGTGTAGTGCGTTTGTCGCACGTAGCCATATTATGACTATTTATCACATCACCGTGATTCATATACAATCAGAAAGCTACAAACGTCCTTTAATATCCAATTCGCTCTACCTGGAAATAATATATTTTCATATACGTTACGAAGGAATTTTTAGTTGATAATAAGTCCACCGTCCCCGTGAGGTCGAACCAGCGACGGACGAGGAATCAGGACTACAGGGACGACTAATGCAGTCGGCCACAAGAGGGTATAAGTGAATATCATCTCCCATCAACTCACCCGTCGAACTCAGGTGTTTTGCGTTTGGAGACGATATCCACCCACCCCTGCCATGTTGACCGTGAAGTGCGTTTGTCGACGTAGCCATATTATGACTATTTATCACATCACCGTGATTCATATACAATCAGAAAGCTACAAACGTCCTTTAATATACACTGCTCTACCTCGGAAATAATATATTTTCATATATGTTACGAAGGGGAATTTTTAGTTGATAATAAGTCCACCGTCCCGTGAGGTCGAACCAGCGACGGACGAGGAATCAGGACTACAGGGGCGCACTAACGCAGTCGGCCACAAGAGAGTATAAGTGAATATCATCTCCCATCAACTCACCCGTCGAACTCAGGTGTTTTGCGTTTGGAGACGATATCCACCCACCCCTGCCATGTTGACCGTGTAGTGCGTTTGTCGCACGAACCATATTATGACTATTTATCACATCACCGTGATTCATATACATTCAGAAAGCTACAAACGTCCTTTAATATCCAATTCGCTCTACCTCGGAAATAATATATTTTCATATATGTTACCGAAGGGAATTTTTAGTTGATAATAAGTCCACCGTCCCGTGAAATCGAACCAGCGATGGACGAGGAATCAGGACTACAGGGACGCACTAACGAAAGTCGGCCACAAGAGGTATAAGTGAATATCATCTCCCATCAACTCACCCGTCGAACTCAGGTGTTTTGCGTTTGGAGACAATATCCACCCACCTCTGCCATGTTGACCGTGTAGTGCGTTTGTCGCATCGTAGCCATATTATGACTATTTATCACATCACCGTGATTCATATACAATCAGAAAGCTACAAACGTCCTTTAATATCCACTTAAATACCGGAAATAATATATTTTCATATATTGTACCGAAGGGGAATTTTTTAGTTGATAATAAGTCCACCGTCCCGTGGGGTCGAACCAGCGACGGACGAGGAATCAGGACTACAGGGACGCACTAACGCAGTCCGCCACAAGAGAGGTATAAGTGAATATCATCTCCCATCAACTCACCCATCGAACTCAGGTGTTTTGCGTTTGGAGACGATATCCACCCACCTCTGCCATGTTGACCATGAAGTGCGTTTGTCGCACGAGCCATATTATGACTATTTATCACATCACCGTGATTCATATACAATCAGAAAGCTACAAACGTCCCTTAATATCCACTTAAGCTCTACCTCGGAAATAATATATTTTCATATATGTTGCCGAAGGAATTTTTAGTTGATAATAAGTCCACCGTCCAGTGGGGTCGAACCAGCGACGGACGAGGAATCAGGACTACAGGGACGCACTAACGCAGTCGGCCACAAGAGAGGTATAATTGAATATCATCTCCCATCAACTCACCCGTCGAACTCAGGTGTTTTGCGTTTGGAGACGATATCTACCCACCTCTGCCATGTTGACCGTGTAGTGCGTTTGTCGACGAGCCATATTATGACTATTTATCACATCACCGTGATTCATATACAATCAGAAAGCTACAAACGTCCTTTAATATCCACTTCGCTCTACCTCGAAATAATATATTTTCATATATGTTACCGAAGGGAATTTTTTAGTTGATAATAAGTCCACCGTCCCGTGGGTCGAACCAGCGACGGACGAGGAATCAGGACTACAGGGACGCACTAACGCAGTCGACCACAAGAGAGGTATATGAAATATCATCTCCCATCAACTCACCCGTCGAACTCAGGTGTTTTGTGTTTGGAGACGATATCCACCCACCTCTGCCATGTTGACCGTGTAGTGCATTTGTCGAAAGCCATATTATGACTATTTATCACATCACCGTGATTCATATACAATCAGAAAGCTACAAACGTCCTTTAATATCCAATGCGCTCTACCGGAAATAATATATTTTCATATATGTTACCGAAGTGGAATTTTTAGTTGATAATAAGTCCACCGTCCCGTGGGTCGAACCAGCGACAGACGAGGAATCAGGACTACAGGGACGCACTAACGCAGATCGGCCACAAGAGAGGTATAAGTGAATATCATCTCCCATCAACTCACCCGTCGAACTCAGGTGTTTTAAGTTTGGGAGACGATATCCACCCACCTCTGCCATGTTGACCAGTATATATATATATATATATATATATATATATATATATATATATATATATATATATATATATATATATATATATATATATATATATATATATATATATATATATATATATATATATATATATATATATATATATATATATATATATATATATATATATATATATATATATATATATATATATATATATATATATATATATATACAGTATATATATATATATATATATATATATATATATATATATATATATATATATATATATATATATAAATTACATATTTCGAGAGACGATGGATTAATAGGGCCTTGCAATAAAACCCTCGAAATAACATAACCAGAAAAAAAGAAATAATAATAATTGGAAGGTCCCCAAGTGAGAAATCTGCTGCTTAACATTTCCTTCATTGACAAGCACAATGGTAAATCAAAGGTGACAGATCTCACTAAATGTTAATGTGCAATAAATCACTGAATTGGAAATTAGTACATCAAGTAATTCCAAGGTGTACAGAAATGGACCATGTATAAGAGGTCTTTAAAGTTCTATTAATAATAAAATCACATCAGCCTGGTAAGGCAGATTTCTCTTGGCAAATCAGGAAACACAGGAGAAATATCTACCTGGCAAATAACACTGATACCACTCCTGGAAGGGAAATAATTCCAATAGTTAATACAGAATTAAATGGATTGCATTTCTGTAATCACTTCTAACAAGGAAATGGCATTACATGTACTTCTAGAAAGGGGCACACACTGACACTGATAAATACACTGCTGCAAAGTCAAAGGAAAAGGGACTGAATTGAATTATGAATTGTGAGAGAGATACTGAGTTAGAGAAAAGATTACACTGGCTTAGGGCTAACTCTCGAATTACAGGATTTACCGTACTTTGCTACCTTGGGATGCTTGTAGGGTAGACCTTAACTATCTTGGGATGGCATCAGGTTCAAAGGTTAAATCTCTCCAAGTGTATGGGAAGTGAGGGCCTGCTGCCTCGCGGGTCGATCCTCAGACGGGCATAACCTTTGTCGGGCTCAAACAGACTGGCTAACGACTCCTGTCATCTTGCCCTTTTTATGACAGGAAAAGGTGCCACCAGCATGTCTTTAGGCGATGACCCGAGTGCGTACCTGTGGATTAACGAGAGAAAATCTTTCGCCAGTATTTGAAAATACAAAAGGGTTTAATTAGGTTTGGGGCTTAGCTAGCAGGGAACAGTGATTTATTTTTCTCATGCGTATTCCTGGCGTCCATTAAGTAGGGGAAAGCAAAACACACCCTAAAAATCTCCTGTCGCTCCCTATATTGTGGCTATATCTTATCCACCTAGACAAATGGCAAATTTACTTAGTTATTAAGAAAATATGTGATACAGTGGTGGACATATATGTATGTGTATCTATATTTATATATATATATATATATATATATATATATATATATATATATATATATATATATATATATATATATATATATATATATATATATATATATATACATATATATATACTGTACATATAAGCGTGACAGAAGCAGACGGCAATTAATTCCGTGCGAGAAAGAAAAAGAAAAAACGTAGCTCACAGTAATTTCGTTTCCCATCTCCATAACGTAAAATCCTTTGCATTGTTGGTGTATTTAGTAAAAATCTGTGTGCCTGCATTTGCTTTGTTCGTTTTGTGAGAGGAATTCGAGTGCTTTGTGTGGTTCGATTGTAAACAAACGCGCCTCGAGACGTCGTGTATTCATCTGCCGAGACTGCTTCCAGCCTCATTCTGTTTTGAATTTTGCTGCACTTATAACGGGATTCGTCCGACATTTTGGAGCCCTGGTTGACCGCTCCTCATGTCAGCCATCTTAAAACCTTTGTTGTTATTGTTTGTGTGATTGGTTTGTAGCAGCACAGTCACCTTTAGCCTCTGCCTCATTGCCACTTCGGGACTACTTCGTTGTGCGGAGTAACCCGCCACTCCCCTCCCCCCCACCCGCAAAATCTTAGCCAGACATAGACTTAAATAGATAGAAAATGGGATAAGGTTCCATACAATAGATAAAAACAAGACATAATTTAGTCAGGGAATGATAGGTCTTAGGAAATATATAACAAGTTCCTATACAAATCCACTAGCGTAAGTAATCATAGAAGGAAAAGAAACTTACCATATTTTAAATCATAACTTCTCATAGTAAGACATACGACTTGGGCTACAGAAAGTTACGATTGTTAAAACAATCTCTTAAAAAAAAGAGCCCAAGACGACATATTTCTCAATAAGAACCCTGCCAGTGTGCAGTTATAAAAAATTTACTTTAATTT
This sequence comes from Macrobrachium rosenbergii, assembly GCF_040412425.1. Taxonomy (NCBI): domain Eukaryota; kingdom Metazoa; phylum Arthropoda; class Malacostraca; order Decapoda; family Palaemonidae; genus Macrobrachium; species Macrobrachium rosenbergii. The sequence continues at coordinate 7,474,822 of NC_089764.1, read as the reverse complement.
TCTCAGGCAGCACAAATTTGCTGGCTGAATCTCTCTCTCTCTCTCTCTCTCTCTCTCTCTCTCTCTCTCTCTCTCTCTCTCTCTCTCTCTCTCTCTCTCTCTCTCTCATGGTTTCAAGTAAGCATTCAACCTAACCCAGCCGAGTGTACGTGCACCCTCTTCAAAGAAAGTCTGGGCCGACAAGAATAATTAATTAAACTAAATCAAAATACCAAAAACACATCTGCCCACAAACAGATGAGGACAAGTTAAGATTAATTACAGTTAAAAACTGTCGGTCACGAGTGAGGTCTTTTACCCAGACTTAAGCAGAAGGTAGCCTTTCCCCCCTCTGCATGAGCAGTGTCACCTTTACACGGAACACCCAACCACGGTGCCACCTTATTGAAGAGGTGCCACACCACTGAAGAGTCACCCTAAATCTGAGGGACACTTCCTTGCTGCTCAAGTACGTCCAGTCGACCCGGATAGACGCCCTTCCCCACCAGAACCATGGCAGCAGAGAATTATAAAGCCTCCATGGAGATGAGAACGGCGGCAGGTCTCACCGGATTGGACCTCACCACGTGGGTCAAGGAGCAGATGGATGACTCTTTTAGCAATATACACACACACACACACATATATATATATATATATATATATATATATATATATATATATATATATATATATATATATATATATATATATATATATATATATATATATATATATATATATATATATATATATATATATATATATATATATATATATATATATATATATTTATATATATATATATATATATATATATATATATATATATATATATATATATATATATATATATATATATATATATATATATATATATATATATATATATATATATATATATATATATATATATATATATATATATATAAAGACAAAATTCACGAAAGAAAGAGAAACAATGAGAGAGCTGCAAGGTGTTTCGACTTATTAAGGAGACCGAAAAAGGACTATAAGTCGAAACGCCTTGTAGCACTCTATTGCTTCTCTTTCCTTCTTGAGTTTTGTCTTTATTTATATATTCATCCTGTTCCATATTTTCACGATTCAGTTATACATACACACACACACACACACACACACACACACACACACACATATATATATATATATATATATATATATATATATATATATATATATATATATATATATATATATATACATCAAGACAGGTTGACAAGAAGATAGCCGGCCATCAATATAGGTAACATATATTTGCTGACGCGTTTCTCTAACATCTTAGTTACATCTTCAAGGCTAAAAGAGAAAATCAAACAGTTAAGAATACATGGTATAAAAATAATGGCCATAAGATTCTTGACAAACTAAAAATATACAATAAAACAAGACAATTCCAAAAAAGCAGCTGCTATACTAAAAGTTGAAAACAGAAAGAGGTGAAAGGGAAAGGAAAGTGGCGAAGAAAACATTTCAAGATAGATGCAATTGGAGAGAGCAGGTGTGCGAGTTCAAACTGGTTTCCATCTCATGACTTCTTTAAACATTGTGAGAATTTCCTTAATAAGAAACTGTCAACCCCCCGGCTATTAGAACAATAGCTCGCAAGAAATTTTATGCCAGCTTTCCTTATATCTATGATGACAAATTTAAAGTGAATTTAAGTCTGCAATTGAAAAACATTTTAACATGTCACAGGTTATTCTAATCCCAAAAAAGACCCTCACAATAGAGTCATTGTTTAAATTCAAAGACAGAATCTGCCACTTAGGCAATCCTCAGTTGTGTATAAATATACTTGTCCTAAATGTAATTTGGGGACTTACGTTGGATCAAAAAAACGATCGCTTAAAGTCAGGGCAGATTCACGTAAAGGTATAAGTCATCGTATAGGTTGCAATACGGATATTAATTATACTGACTTCCCTGTTTTGAGCCAAACTAGCTGTTTACACGAACTACCCATTTTAAAATTATTATTTTATTAAGCAATTAGTGTCCAAATTGAACCCGCACACCTCCTCCGTCCAATTCTATCTATCTTGAAATGTTTTCTTCGCCGCCTTTCTTTCCCTTTCACGTCATTCTCCTTTCAACTTTTAGTATAGCAGGTGCGTAGTTGGAAACGTCTTCTTTTATTGTATATTTTTAGTTTGTTGAGAATCTTATGGTCATTTTTAATTTGTTTATTTTTCTCTTTTGGCCTTGAAGATGTAACTAAGTTGTTACGAAACGCGTCGGCAAGTAAGTGTCACTTATTGATGACGGGCTATCTTCTTGTTACCCTGTCTTGATTTACACTTTGGCTTCCTTGCGCCAACATCTCCATTCTATTGTATATATATATAGCCACAATGCCCTTTAACTTCTCAAATTTTTCATGCTTTTCTGGATATACCTGTCACTACAAAGCCTTAAGATCCAAGTGCAAAAAATTTGAAGCAGTTATGATGTCCAAAGAATTCGAGAAGTTAAGAGGACATTGTGGCTATTACAATTACACATGTATCTGGTAAAAAGTGACTAGTAGATTCTATACATACTGTATATCTCCTGGCTAAATGAAACTGGGAGTCTATTTCGTTCTGACAGTTGCTAATATGTCAGCTTAAAAAAAACAGTTAAGTATTTAAATACGCTTCTTATTTATTTTAGTTTTTATTTAAATTTGTCGCATCAAGAAAAGTTAGATTTGGTTTTGTTGGAGTGTAGTCAAGTATCTCGAATAATTTTTCTACTTACTGATCTGCTCTAAATACTGTAGCTGTTGTGGCTAGCAACAAGAAAAGTGCAAAATGTGCGCTCTCTATTGTCACCAGAAGAGGCTACAACTGCAAATGCTTTAGGCTTTTACACTAGAAGCGAAGCGGAGCGACGCGACGGGAAGCGATGATGAGCGAAACGATACGAAACGATTAGGTGTTTACATATAAGCGAAACGGAGCGGAGCGATTTGGTGCATCTTGTACATATATCTCTTTTAATGGGAGGTTATATAAGGAAAACATCAATATTTTTATGTTTTCTTAAAAAAATAGTGTACAACATCAAGTTATTATATTTTGTTATTATTAACAAACTATTTTTCTTGTTAAAAATACCTAAAGAGTATGTCGATAGAGGGAATGTGACGATACAAGAGGCTCTTACCCTAGTTATGCACTTAAATGCAAGAACTGACACTTTATCGGTCAGCAGCTGATATTTTCTTTAAATTCTTAGTAGAGAATACAACTTCTATAATTCCACTTTAAATCACTATATGCACTAGCTTCTTTCAAATTTCTCAATAAAAACTCACCTTTGAACGCATCTTATTGGCCATATTGAGTGCAACTTGCAGCACTCAATCAGTCAAGAAACAGACTGAATTGTTTTTACATCTCAAGCGCGGAGTCGTTTTTTGATACAGGTTCGATACACGTTTCGAAATGGTAATATATACCAACTCTCAAAATATAACACATCTCATTCGTATTTTACAAATATATGACATAATTTTATGTTTTAAATATACAGTTTTTCCCGTTTGCCTTTTACCAATGGTTTACTTGCTTAAAACAATTAAACATTTGATTAGAACTGTATTTAACAAGTTCTATTAAATATATATTGATCTTTTATATACGTTTACTATAAACATTCAACAGAAAACGTTAACGGGGAACTTACCTAATTTGATTGTCGCTAGCGATAAAAATATCGTCCATTTATTGAGCGAATCGCTTCGCTTCGTTTCTCTCCGTTTCGCTCGTGTGTGAAGGCCAAAGCGTTTCTGCATAGGAATATCTAAAAACATTAATATCGCTCATCGTCGCGTCGCTTCGATTCGCTTGTAGTGTGTAAGAAGCCTTAGAACCATATCCTACTGGAAATGACAGAGCAAAGTCCATGCATCTTAAAATTACCATCTGTGGGATAATAAATTTAACAGGTTATCACAAATACTCTCGGCAAATATATTAATTCTATTTATCTCATAGAGTGGAGCAATTAGTTTTAGTTGTTTACCTGGGCGCCATTGCGTTGCTGTTTGATGAACATAGTTAATTTTCCCCTTATCCCAGTTAACATGGATATCCCAACTGATGTTTATCACTTGCACATTGAATCATATCTTTTATGTTTTGCTTGTATATAAGAAGATCTTTCGTTTTCCTGAAAGATGTGTACAAGCGTTGACTAAATTTTAATGGACCCTAAAATTTTTTTCAGGACAGTCGTACTCACGATCTAAAACAAATAAAGAGATATTTTAGAAGCATAATATATGTTTGGTTTCCCAGTTTACCTGATATTTTCGTCTCGACATGAAAAAGAAAATATTCTTCTCCCTTTTGCTTTTGAAAATGTGGGCATATTTTTAGCCTTTTGACATACCAAAATGGGAAAATCCAAATTCTGTAGGTGAATATGACAAATATTTCCGTATACATTATAATTCTACCTTACCATTCTTGAATGCACTTGTATGTGATTTCACTCTCCCCTTCACTAAATTTTTTTTGTATTTTTAGCACGTAAGGTTTTTCTTGCCCTTTTAGGAAGCGACTTCTTGTTTTTTTATCATAAAAGTTTTCTTTTTTACTGGTGATTTCTTAATTATAAGGCGTCATTCTTTTTTTTTCTTTTACAGTATATTAGTTAGTAATAACAAGAAAATTCTCGATACTATTCCCAGTGACGTAACAAAACTTACATAATGAATTCTTGTATGATTAAAGCTGCTGCTCAGCGATTACGATCGAATGATATGATAAAAAAAAGTGCACCACTAGTTTGGCGAAATTTTTTTACCATTTCCTTTGAGAAAGCATATTTTCATGCTTTTACCGATAACGTGAGTTTAAAAAAAGTTAAATGGTGACATGACTTCATATATATATATATATATATATATATATATATATATATATATATATATATATATATATATATATATATATATATATATATATATATATATATATATATATATACAGTATGTGTGTGTCTTTTATCACACCGTGATTTATATACGATCTTGAAGCTACAAATGTCGATAGTATCAATTCACGCTATCTTGGGAATATCTCCGATGGAGAATTATCACCGAAGGGGAATTTATAAGTGATAGCCCAGTGGTAACGTCGACTGGAGTTGCTGGGTCTGTGCTGTGTCGTGATCGCGACCCGACAGTACCAATCCATTTATCACTTATAAATTCCCTTCGGTGATAATTCTCCATCGGAGATATTCCGAGGTAGCGTGAATTTGATATTAACGACATTGGTAGTTTCATGAATATATATATATATATATATATATATATATATATATATATATATATATATATATATATATATATATATATATATATATATATATATATATATATATATATATATATATATATATATATATATATATATATATAGTATACAGTATATATATATATATATATATATATATATATATATATATATATATATATATATATATATATATATATATATATATATACACACATATATATATATATATATATATATATATATATATATATATATATATATATATATATATATATATATATATATATATATATATATATATATATATATATATATATATATATATATATATATATATATATATATACTTATATGTGTGTGTGTCCCTTTTAAAACGACTGGCAGACAATCATTACTGAAAGTTCTTCAAAAACGACCAAGTCCTTTACCTTCATCAATAAATGTCCTGTATTCGATTCTCGAGTGAGACAGAATTCTAAGTTTGCAGATTATGAAATATGTAGGCTACGTCCTTGCTTTTTCGGTATGCGATTAGAATGCGTCGATTCCTTTATTATATTCGATACTTAATTAACATATAAATATATTTAGTTTTATTTTCAACTTTCACTCAGTTCATTCTCGTCTCTGGAGCGAATTTCTATCTGTATATTACACATCATTTATTAAGATATCTTGATAACTATCAGAAAGAATGCTGATGAAATAAATAAAAACAACTTTAACTAATCTAATGTAGAAACGTATAATAACAGTCGACAATAAATGAATAAATAATGAGTAAATCAAGCGTTCGACGAACACCAAGTCAACTTTGGTGAGAGCACGGAGGATGCTTTTAGGCTTCATGAAACCTCAGGATGTTCTGATTCGATACGTAGAGCTTATTGTCAGTTGGCTGACTATAGACAGCAGATGGCCCTCTGGTGATTCCACAATGAGCCTTGGGACTCAATTACGCTGACGTGGGAGAGGCGGGAGGTAATGCACTTAACTGACGTCAGATAGCGAAAAAGACATTATTATTATTATTATTATTTTTATTATTATTATTATTATTATTATTATTATTATTATTTAGAATGAACAAACATCCATATGAGGCAAACATATATCTAGCAGTGTGAAGCTATAGAGAAATATTCCTCTCGATGGAATGTCAATTTGTGAGAAAAGTGCTAATTACAGCAGACAGAATAAGATTAAACGAGGCATACTATATATACGGCTAAGCCTCCTCACAAAAAAACACACACACACGCACAAATAGAAACACGTGAGAAAAGCGATTTTAACGGCGGTAATTGCATTAAAGCAGTGTCACATTTGCGCTACAGGAGGACTTTTAAATATGGCTTTGGGTAATGAAACACCGTGGTACATCAACAAATGGAAGTGAAGAAATCGAGAAGTTAAGAGGGCATTGTGGTTATTAAAATTACAAACGTATTTGGATGTTCTGCAAAGGGAGTTGTACACATCCATTCCTGAAGAGCAGGTACTGGAATCATCATTGTAAGTTCCCCGTTTGAATTAACGTGATGGTGCATGATAGAAAAGGATGGTTAAAAACACAGTAGCCATTATTAAGAAAGAGAAAATACTCAGAATTTTTACACAAGGATAATCTTCTCACGATAGTCTAAATCACAGTGGCCATTATTGGACAAAAAAAAAAAAAATAATAATTTTTACCCATAAACTCAAGATCTTAGGAGATCTCTGACATCTAGGTAAGGGAAAAATTTTCTAAACCATGTAGAATTAAAACCATTACCAATAGAGATGGAATATTAAAACCGTTATCACTAGAGACCATGGATGATCTGTACTAAGTACTGAGTTTTTTCTCCACCAAAGAAGTTAGGTTGGCCAATTTATTCCTTCACAAGCTTAATCTCCCAGTACATATTAGAGCTAATTTTATATTATCAAATACTTAGAAGTGTTTTTATTTATTTTTTTCTGGACAAATATTTTTGGGATATAAGGTGGAATGTTGGTCTCATGCTGTATTGGTTGTTTTAGCTTCTGTGATATAAGATATACTCTAATTCAGTCTAAAATGTTTTTCGACATTCATCCATATAAATGCTGCAATGAAGCAGTTCCTTGAATTTGTTTACTAATTTAGCATTAGTGTTTGGCATAAAATCTGAGGAAAGGTATATAGAAAAGATCATATATCTTACTGTTTTACAAAGGGAAAAGAAATTTGTTCCCCTTTTGTTCATTAAAACAATAATGTATGAAGTCATGAAAAAGTCAAAATACTTTTATATTAAATTATAAATATTTTTGTTCTCTTAAGAAAGCAATCTTAGATGTTAATGAGATATTTGAAGCGATCTCTTAGGGGCAACTTCCAAACACATTGTGAAATCTTTGAACTCGAGATGAAGCAATCAGCGAGATGGCAAGATAAGATCGCAACAGCTGAAGATTAGAAAATTTGAATGATTTCAGCGGAAGTTTTTATCCAAATACCTGTAATTGTATTAATGGCGAACAAGGGGAAAAGAAAGAAATGGAAAAGAACTGAATTTTGTTCACATCAATTTTTATGTTCTTAAAGAAAAAGAACGTGTTACATCCTTGTGCAAAACATAATCCATACACTACGATTTGCTATCACTCATACATTATGCATGAAAAATTTAGAAGGTTTGATTGAAATACATCGCATATTTCTCTAGGGAACTTTGTGATTCGTTTCACTTGGTATCAATGCAAATGAGTGAAAGTCAATAACTTTTTTTTTATCCATAAAAAGCAACTAGACAATGAGCATCACACAGTAGGTATAATCCACATCAACAATGCGTCCAACATATATTCCAGTCTAAAGTATTGATGAATTACGATTTCATGAACATTCATCATCCGCTGACAATAAACCATTAGACTATTGTTCAGACAGATCCAAAGAGATTACTGCGCAACTTCACGTGAAAATATGAATAATTTAAAGGCTCAACATTTTAGTGGGTTTCGAATAGCCGGTGGGGACATTAAGCGAAGTCTTTTGATCACATCCACGAGGTGTATATTTGATAACAGCTGAAAACATTCGTTCAGTTCGTTTATTTTAGGTCCAATTTACGTGATAAATGCCAAGCTCTCTTTTCTTTTCACTTTGTCGATGCTTTCATAATTGGACAGGAAGAGTGCTGTGACGTAAATGGTGTTCTGTCAGTGGCCTGTTACTCTATTTTATCATTCTCAGTTATCATATTACACACTTTGACCATGACGGCATTTGGAGTTTAATTCTTAATGGACGGTTTGCTGTTTTGAAGGTAGCTTTTCATTGGCATTTTATGTTAACTGATTTACCTTTTTTTTCTCTTTTTGAATTCTCATAGTTTGAGTGAGCAAATTTACGTGTGTGTTAATGGGAGCTAAAACAATGCAGCTATTTTGTGTGTATGTGTTTTTTTTTTTCCTCTTGCATACCAGTCCTCCCCCAAGGTTGCTTTGGAGGCCTCCAGCATAGGATTTTAGGACTAATTTTTCGTGGAGGTTTATGTACCTGCTCCTTACACTTTTCAGCTGACGATTCCAATCATTTTTTATTGTTTTTAGTAGGATAGCTGTATCTCTTTGATCAATTCTTCATGGCAGCGACTGCAATCTCGTTCCAGCTCTAGGAATATATAGTGTGTCAAGGGAGTGGGGTCCTGCTTTTTTCATATCTGGGTCCTCAGCAGGGGTATTGGTCTTGTTGGTCGACAGTTACGGGCGGTTTCTTAGCTGTTGTGACTGGTGGGGTAGTTTCTGCCTTCGTCTTGTGTTATGTGACTTTTTCTCTGATTGCTGATGGTTTCTCTTCTGGATAGTAAAATTTACAAAATATTGGTGGCAGACTCATGCAAGTGGTTTGGAGACTTGGATCGCTGCCCATCAGTAAATAATCATTCATTTAAAACTTAAATTTCCTCAAATAAAAGACGGCTACGTGGAAATGAGAACAGAGTTTTCAATGAAATAGCAGTAATAATAGAACTTAAATAATGTAACTTCATCTTTTTATTCAACTACAATAAAAAAAAAACTTAATTTTAGAATGTAAGTCAAAGAGGAAATATGATATACATCTGACCGGTTAAATACTGGAAATTGATGAAGAATAAAGTCACGCTTTTTGATTTGACAATTTTTCTAAAATGGGAAAGTGTATCCACTGACGATATCCTGGCAACTAGTTATTTTGCTTTTTCAGCGACATGGCAGTTGTGGCATTCAAGGACTTGGGTTCGAAGATTGAAACTTTCCTTCCTAATGGCGAGATCTCGAAGAGACGATGAATACTGCCTTAATGAGGTCTGCTTTCCATTGCTATGAATGGGAAGGCCACTGAATGATGGCTCATATCTTATAGGATATTACATTTGAGAGAGAGAGAGAGAGAGAGAGAGAGAGAGAGAGAGAGAGAGAGAGAGAGAGAGAGAGAGAGAGAGAGAGGCGGGAGGTAGTGTTCTGAAGCCTTATTTCTAAGCTTCATTGGTGACAACTCCATAATGAGAGGAAGGGTGAACACTCTTCAACGTACCTAATAACCCCACTGAATTTTACACCTCCGAGACATAATACATGTACATAGAAAATTTCCCTTTACTGATCTAAGTATTTTTTTTGTAAATACCCTTATTGCCAAAAATTTGAAAAAAATTTTATATAAAGAATAAGTAAATCAGTAAAATCCAAAACGTAGGTCCTGAAAG
>NC_089764.1:7452304-7462304 GCF_040412425.1 Macrobrachium rosenbergii | reverse complement strand
TATATATATATATATATATATATATATATATATATATATATATATATATATATATATATATATATATATATATATATATATATATATATATATATATATATATATATATATATATACTTAGAAGTCCCTAAGCCACACAGTATTTCCCTTGATTTATTCGTCTATGGAGTTGCCTTAATTGGTCTGTTTAGTCAGATGTTTAATAAATTACAGTAGATTTCTTGACAATGCAAAGAACTCCCTGCAATTATCCGTTGCCGTCCAGAATCAAGTACGTATCTAAGGCAAATGTGTAACAATTTGAACGGATACTTGACAATGACTGTTAGTCCTGGAAGGTTTGTAATATTTAATAATAAATACCTCCGCTAGATACCATCCAGTTTCAATGACGTCCTGTTAGTCCTGGAAAGCTTGTAAGGAATAAATAAGTCTGCCAGATACCTTCCAGTTTCAATGAGGTCCTTGTTAGTAGTATATATTATACAGATATATATATATATATATATATATATATATATATATATATATATATATATATATATATATATATATATATATATATATATATATAGAAATCATCAACACACAATCACGTGTGGAACAGAAATAAATTTCTTGACTCACGTCGGGATCGAACCCAGGTCTCTCAGGTGGAAAGCAAGGGCGTTACCCACTGGGCCATACAAGTCTAAAAGAAGTTGGAACCTGAGAGCAACTGCACCCAAGGAATTACCTGGGCAAGCTAACTGCTTGCATACCAGCGAGTTTTCCCTAACTTCCTGACTCAGCAATGACCCAATAGACAACATTTCATTCGAATTATCCCTTCTGGAGTGAATAAGATAGAAATCATCAACACACAATCACGTGTGGAACAGAAATAAATTTCTGACTCACGTCGGGATCGAACCCAGGTCTCTCAGGTGGAAAGCAAGGGCGTTACCCACTGGGCCATACAAGTTTAAGTTGGAACCTGAGAGCAACTGCACCAAGGAATTACCTGGGCAAGCTTAACTGCTTGCATACCAGCGAGTTTTCCCAACTTCCCGACTCAGCAATGACCCAATAGACAACATTTCATTCGAATTATCCCTTCTGGAGTGAATAAGATAGAAATCATCAACACACAATCACGTGGGAACAGAAATAAATTTCTGACTCACGTCGGGATCGAACCCAGGTCTCTAGGTGGAAAGCAATGTTACCCATCAGGCCACAAGTCTAAAAGAAGTTGGAACCTGAGAGCAACTGCACCCAAGGAATTACCTGGGCAAGCTAACTGCTTGCATACCAGCCGAGTTTTCCCAACTTCCCTGACTCAGCAATGACCCAATAGACAACATTTCATTCGAATTATCCCTTCTGAGTGAATAAGATAGAAATCATCAACACACAATCACGTGTGAACAGAAATAAATTTCTGACTGACGTCGGGATCGAACCCAGGTCTCTCAGGTGGAAAGGCGTTACCCACTGGCCATAAAGTCTAAAAGAAGTTGGAACCCGAGAGCAACTGCACCCATACCTTATAGCTAACTGCTTGCATACCAGCGAGTTTTCCCTAACCTCCGACTCAGCAATGACCCAATAGACAACATTTCATTCGAATTATCCCTTCTGAGTGAATAAGATAGAAATCATCAACACACAATCACGTGTGGAACAGAAATAAATTTCTGACTCACGTCGGGATCGAACCCAGGTCTCTCAGGTGGAAAGCAAGGGCGTTACCCACTGGGCCATACAAGTCTAAAAGAAGTTGGAACCTGAGAGCAACTGCACGTGATTGTGTGTTGATGATTTCTATCTTATTCACTCAGAAGGGATAATTCGAATGAAATGTTGTCTATTGGGTCATTGCTGAGTCGGGAAGTTGGGGAAAACTCGCTGGTATGCAAGCAGTTAGCTTGCCCAGGTAATTCCTTGGTGCAGTTGCTCAGGTTCCAACTTCTTTTTAGACTTGTATGGCCCAGTGGGTAACGCCTTGCTTTCCACCTGAGAGACCTGGGTTCGATCCTGACGTGAGTCAGAAATATATATATATATATATATATATATATATATATATATATATATATATATATATATATATATATATATATATATATATATATATATATATATATATATATATATATATATATATATATATATATATATATATATATATATATATATATATATATATATATATATATATATATATATATATATATACATATATATATATATATATATATATATATATATATATATATATATATATATATATATATATATATATATATATATATATATATATATATATATATATATATATATATATATATATATATATATATATATATATATATATATATATATATATGTATATATATATATATATATATATATATATATATATATATATATATATATATATATATATATATATATATATATATATATATATATATATATATATATATATATATATATATATATATATATATATATATATATATATATATATATATATATATATATATATATATATATATATATATATATATATATATATATATATATATATATATATATATATATATATACAGTATTAACAGGACCTTATTGAAAGTGGATGGTACCAAGCAGAGTTATTTATTCCAAAAAATTACACGCTTTTCAGGACTAACGAGACCACTGAAACTGGATGGTATCTAGCGGAGGTATTTATTAAAAAAAAATTACAAGCTTTCCAGGACTAACAGTCATTGTCAAGTATCCGTTTGAATTACTACACATTTGCCTTAGATACGTACTTGATTCTGGACGGCAACGGATAACTGCAGGGAGTTCTTTGCATTATCAAGAAACCTACTGTAATTTATTAAACGTCTGCCTAATAGACTGATTAAGGCAACTCCATAAACGAATAAATGATGAATTACTGGGCAGGTATCAATAAGGGCCTGCTGAGTCAATGAATCCTACACAGGAGAAATATTCTACGCTGGTGATGTCTCCATAACAGAAACATCGGAGAGGGGTAGATTAAGGGGTGGCATAAGGCCACTGCACATGGGATAGAGCCGAGAGTGGTTCCACAGCCAGGGCCGATCTACAAGATGTGCAAGATGGTTACTTGCAAGAATAATAAGACGCTCAAAGGGAACTGAGGGAATACACAAATGGTGCCAAATAACTCAGTTCAACACAAAATGCATAATTACGTTAACACTTGATACTTCAACTCTAATTACTAAAGGTGATCGCACAATGGAAATAAGAGGATGGTGACTGACTAAGAAACCTTATTACGGTACATTACCTTCATTAAGATGATGATGTCCTCATCCAGTAGGGGTGCCGACGCAAGAGGAGGAAAATGCCATGACAAAAGTACATTGGTCTGAACCTCAGGGTCGAACGAGTAGAGGGTACAAGGGACAGGCAAAGGTAAGGATATCTGTCTTTGGTGGAGTCCTGAACGCTTCTTACTCTGACTGCTGTTGCATGGTCTATTTATAATATCGGGAATTATGTCTTGGCATCCAGGTAGGTGTTGCAAAGGCCAATCTCCGCCTTATAGTCTATAGCAAACACCAGGGAGTTCAGCCAGGCCTCATGGAGAGGTCACCACCTCTGAGAGGCATGGCACCAATTTTCCCTTTTCTGGCTCCTCCCTTGCCCGTTGTCTGGCACCAGTGAGGAAGGTATCCTTGAAAGCCACACCTAGAATAAAGGACCTCAGGGAATCATTTTGGATAGAGAGAGGATTAGGATTAACCACCACAGAAAATGGATGAGAGAATTGATGAATGGGCGAACGAAACCCACAGTTCTTTCTATTTAAGAAATAATTAAAATGAATTGTTTTCTCTATCGGTTACATTATTGTGGTAAAACGAGTGAGTTGCTTGAAAAGAAGTTTCCTTCATTGCACCTCCCCAACCATGTTAGCATCCACACCGTAGATTGGGTGAGAATGATCACCAGCAAGCAAACTCACTTAAAAGACTTTACGTTATGTCTCTCTCACTTCCTCTCTGGCATCCTATAATTTAACTCTAATTTCTGTGCAGTTATTCATTTCAAGAGGCAAAACACAACTGTGACATTTACAGTTAACGCACAATAAATACTTGCTGCTAGAAATGGCCTATTATGTTATTAAATTCCTATAATGTTAGCAGCATATGATGAATGCCAATCAAAGTATATTCACAACATAACAGTTTTGCATACATGCAGTTAGTCTGCCTTGAAAAGGCATTATAATAAAGTAAGAGTGGGCTTAGTTAGGTGTTGACACGATACTTGAGAGCGATGGTTTGCTGCCATTCAGACACTATAAACGTAAGGTCGCGAGTCAGAGACTTGAGATTTAGTACAGAAATAAACAAAGAAATGAAATGACAGATTCAAAGTAATCAATGATGATTATATAAGATGATGATTAAATATGCCAAAATTATTTTCCTTTAGCCTATGGAAAATGGCTAGGGTCATTCTTTAGTCCAAGAAGGCCACAAGGCAGCCATTTGCCAACATCTAAGATAATGGTACTTTGCCAATTTGGCACTCATATAGTAATACCAACTGGCTATGGTATATCATATTTTAAATGTATCATGCTGTAATAGGCATGAAATGGAAGTCATAGGACTTATAAAATTGGTATCTGTTAATGGCACTCTGCACTGGCAGAGGGAATTAAAGTAAAAGGTGGGTCTTGGTAAGGCATAAAATAAATGTGAGAAATAATAAAAAATAAGGAAGGGGAAATGTTAAAGGAAAAGAATAAATTACAGAGTTATAAGGGAAATAAATAAGCAAAGAACCCTGACTTCCTCTTCTGGGGAGAGGTGCCAAATTCTTTGTAGGATAAAGGGATGGCACTGTGGAATCAGTGGAGCCAAGCCAGAGAAGGGTATTTGAGTGCCACCTGTGTCGGCTTCTTTGACGGCCTTCCTTACAAGCTCTACCACAAGCTATTGCAGATCCTTGAGGTCATTTGGACACATTTGAGACACAGCAGAATGGGACAAAGAGGAAGAGGTTACTCATGGGTGTGTCTTCTTCTGTGGCAGACTGGGACAAAGAGGAAGAGGCTCAGCCACTGGTATTGTATCAGAAATTTGCCCACTGTCCGGGATGTGTGGAGCTTGGCACTGCTCAGTGCACCCAAGTGGCACTGGCAGGGATTGTGACTCAAGTTTGGGATCTCCTGGAGGGAGATCTATTCGGTGCCTTGGCACTGGCACCGGGGCAGGGCCTGTCACAGGACTGGGCTTTGAAATTTGCTCAGACGGAGGTGGCCACTGCACAGTGTACTCAGGTGGCATTGGCAGTGGGATGAATGCAGGCGGTTGAGGCTTACTCATGCCTAATGAATGGGTTGACGTGTCCGGCCTCGGGATTGCTGTAAATTAGGAGGGGACTGGGAATCTTGTCCCAGGAGGAGGTCATAACCTCCAGGAATGTATCTAGCTACTGTGAGGTCACAGATTTCAGATCTATGAGGTCTTGTGATCCTCAACTTGGCAGTAGGAAGTATCATCTTAAAGTGATTGATACCTTTACCCATGACAAGTTTACATCAATTAATGGTAGCTCCACACACGGGTTTCTTATGGGGGTGCCCACTCTTAGGAGGTTACAGGAAGTTAGTTTAGGCAGGCGAGGAGGGATATAATTTTCGTCCAAGGAAACTAAGATAGGGATGATATGTATCCCAAATGTCAGCCCAACGACAGCAATCAACCACTGTCTTAGGTGTCTTGTCACATAGATGTGTGGCAAAAGCTGGCGGGGCGTAATGTAAAAAGTCCTCGGCTGGAAGAGTTTGAGGATTTCCTCTGCACTAATGGCTTTGAGCGATTTTAGCCATCGTTTTAAGGCTTGGGTCTTTTTAAAAATCCACTCAGACCAGATTTGGCCTGACTCTTTGGGCATATTTCTCCACCTTTTCCTCCAACGGTCGGGAGTTATCTCAAAAGCCTTTATGATATACTAGCGGACAATGGTGAGATTTCCTTGATCCTCGGAGGGAGAGCATTGAATGCAATGGCACCCTCCCCTTCAAGGTACCATCCCAGGATCAGGGACACTTCTTCAATAGAGGGCACATAGGTCGTAAGGACCCCTATAATATGGTTGAGCCAGGCTTCAGGCTCGGCTTCATCTCATTTTCTTATGAGGGAGCCTACACTGCTGAGGGTTGAATGTGGAGAAGGTGTTGGTGTGTTGCACATGCCTTGAGCTGCCATTGTAAGCTGATGAGCCCTTTCTTTCTCCCAGTCTTGTCTTTCTTCTTCTTCTCGTTTCTCCTGGGCTATTTTTTCTTGCTTCTTCTCCTGTCTTTCTGCCTCTTCTTATTTCTCCTAGGCTACTCTTTCTTTCCCTTTATCCTGCCTTTCTTTCTGCTTCTCCTGCCTTTCTGTCTCTTTTCGTTTCTCCCGGGTTATTCGTTCGGCCTCTTTCCGCCTTGGCATCATCTACTCTCTCTTGAACCCAATCCCTCGAGGCTTGCCCTGACAATCCAATGTCCTTTCCAGCGAATATGTAGAACTTGAAGTCCTCATTTTGCGGGGCTCTGGATGTCATAGATGTTCTGAGATAACGCTTCTGTGGGTGTGACACTTTAGATAATCAATATGACTGAAAAAACTCAAATTTCAGGGTGTCTCGAAAGACTCAAGTTTGTTCATGATGAACTGGTTTCAATATGTCTAAAAGACTCAGGCTGTTTGAGTGAACAGGTTCAATATGTCTGAAGAGACTCAATAATTTTCAAAATGCATGGAATCAGGATGTCTGGTTAGACTCAAGTTGCCTGTAAAGACTCAAATTTCAGGGTGTCTGAAAAGACTCAGGGTGTCTGTGAGACTCAAGCTGTCTGAAAAGACTTAAATTTCAGGCTGTCTGAAAGACTCAAATTTCAGGGTGTCTGAAAAGACTACAGGTGTCTGAAAGACTCAAGTTGTCTGAAAAGACTTAAAAGACTTAAATTTCAGTGTGTCTGTGTTTGAAAGATTCAAATTTCAGGGTGTCTGAAAGACTCAAATTTCAAGGTGTCTGAAAGACTCAAGTTGTCTGAAAGATTTAAATTTTAAGATGTCTGAAACACTTAATTTCTCTGAAAAGACTTAAATTTCAGGGTGTTTGAAAGACACAAATTTAAGGGTGTCTGAAAAGACTCAGTGTGTCTGAAAGACTCAAGTTGTCTGAAACAATTAAATTTTATGGTATCTGAAAGACTCAAGTTGTCTGAAAAGACTTAAATTTCAGGATGTCTGAAAGACTCAAATTTCAAAGTGTCTGAAAAGACTCAGGGTGTCTGAAAGACTCAAGTTGTCTGAAAAGACTTAATTTCCATAGTATCTAAAAGACTCAAGTTGTCTGAAAAGACTTAAATTTCAGGGTTTCTGAAAGACTTAAATTTCAGGGTGTCTGAAAGGGCTCATTTGTTCATAATGTATAAAAATTTATATGTCTGAGTAAGACTGAGACTTAGGCATTCGTAATGAACGAAAATTAGCCCAAACTAATGAAAACCTTTATGTATATTTTTTTATTTGTGGTGAGCCGCTGCATAACTAATAAAAAGGCTTACCGGGTTATACACTTACGGTGTGTAAAGGAAATTTTCCTTGTGCTGTCGTAATTTAAATGTGGCATGATGAGAACATTACATCAATCCTATCGAATATTAAAATCCCCAACTCACGAGGGTAAAAAAAAAAAAAATCTTAAACTTATCACGTACATGCAGTCCAGACTGTCAAAAGGCGAAGGAAAGAAAGCGTTGTTCTCTGTTTACAAAACAAACCTTACCTTGCGCGTGACTAATAACAGTACTGAAATGTTTACTTCTAGTCTCGTGACACCTGCCGTCAATGAATGAGTCATGCCGGGGTGCGGCTTTGACGTTTGTCTGGCGTTTGCCCGGGAAATCCTTTTTTCCCACGCTCGGAGGCTTTCCCGCAGTCATGAATGAGACTGAAACAAAATATTTCGACACGTACTTACGCTGTGGAACTAGCTCTAATCGTGTTCTTAAAAGTGAGGGGGTATGATATCAGGATCGTCTCTAATTATGCAGACCAGCTAGCAGTTGCTATTCTGCTGATAATTGCAACGCAATTGCATACTAGACAAGGTCGACTAATGCTACGTATTTGCCTTCAATACTTACTTCACTCTGGGTGGCAACGGATAATCGCAGGGAGTTCTTTACATTATCAGGAAAACTACAGCATTTTATTAAACATCTGATTAAATAGACTGATTAAAACAACTCTGTAGAAGAATAAATCAAGGGATATAGGGCCTTCTTCATGTGAGGGAAGATTACGTAAACTCAAGGGTTCTCTAAAACGGTTACGATAATTATATTTACATAATAACACAGATCAGAAAATGACGAATTACTGGGCAGGTAGTTAATAAGGCCCAGGTCTAGCGTAAACCTCAATGAATACTGATGATAACGAAAGAATTAGCAGTAACCCCAGTTACCCCCACGAGAAATATTTTACTATGCCGATAATGTCTTCATAACAAGAACATCACAGAGAGGTAGATTAAATTGGCATAAGGCCACTGCACATTCCAGTTCCATCACAGAACATGAATTTGAAGGCCGATCTGCAAGATATGCAAGGCGGTTATTTGTAAGAATAATAAGACGCTCATACTTAACCAGAGGAACTAATTGATCGAGTTCATAGCTCGGAGGTCACGCACAGTGGATATTAATGACATGTTACTGGGTCAAATTATAAAATGTGCTGGCTGCGAAACAGTGTAAGATAATAATTGATGATAAATAAACAATTTTGCTTTTTTACCCCATGACGCCAGTGTAATTCCAATCCCACAGCCCTAGCTTTACATAATAAAACTCGCCGGCTTTCATAGCGCCAAATGTAATAACAAGAACATCAGGTGTCCTGGATGAGGAGGATGATTCCTATTAGTTCCTGCTTCACGGGCATTTACATGTTTCAGCCTGGGAACATAGATCTTGTGTGGGAACTAGTTGGACTGGCCGAAGAACAAGTGTCTTGGGAAAACAGCTTAGATCTTGTGGGAACTAGTTAAGAGCTTTGTGGAGGCTTGGTGTGGGAAACTGAAGACCCTAACTCATTTAATGGACAAAATTTAATTAAGAGGGAAGCGTCTTAAGGCCGTTTAGGGATGCAAAGAATTGAATACTTGTAGTAATATATATATATATATATATATATATATATATATATATATATATATATATATATATATATATATATATATA
Source organism: Macrobrachium rosenbergii (assembly GCF_040412425.1). Taxonomy (NCBI): domain Eukaryota; kingdom Metazoa; phylum Arthropoda; class Malacostraca; order Decapoda; family Palaemonidae; genus Macrobrachium; species Macrobrachium rosenbergii. Next base: position 7,453,021 of record NC_089764.1, on the reverse strand, counting down.
TATATATATATATATATATATATATATATATATATATATATATATATATATATATATATATATATATATATATATATATATATATATATATATATATATATATATATATACGTATATATATATATATATATGTCTATATATATATATATAAATATATATAAAAAAGATATATATATATATATATATATATATATATATATATATATATATATATATATATATATATATATATATATATATATATATATATATATATATATATATATATATATATATATATATATATACATACATACATAATACATATATATAAGTGCACTGAAACAAATTTTTGCAGTATTTCTCATCTTCAGTTATTTTCTCGTTCATTAATAATATTCTTGCCGATCGTGTATGGATTATTGCTGAATGAAATGTGAGATACATTAGGCATGCCTTCTGAACTTATTCCATTAGCTACAACAGTATAAAAAAAACAATCATCATCCACTTGGCTCATTTTAATTTACAGCTAAAGCTCATTAGGGATGTATCGACATAATGTCTTCAAGGAACAACGAATAGAGGTTAAACAAAACATATTTTTTAAATAACAGACAAGAAATTACTCAGGGCAACAAAGGAAGGTATACAAGCTCTTACAGTTCGAACTGCCAGAAATCAATGAATGTCATAAGGAATAATGGTAGGTTACCTTTACGTTATGGGTCTTTGTCT
>NC_089764.1:7442304-7447304 GCF_040412425.1 Macrobrachium rosenbergii | reverse complement strand
TACATACATATATATATATATATATATATATATATATATATATATATATATATATATATATATATATATATATATATATATATATATATATATATATATATATATATATATATATATATATATATATATATATATATATATATATATATATATATATATATATATATATATATATATATATATATATATATATATATATATATATATATATATATATATATATATATATATATATATATATATATATATATATATATATATATATATATATATATATATATTATATATATATATATATATATATATATATATATATATATATATATATATATATATATATATATATATATATATATATATATATATATATAATGTGTGTGTGTGAGAGAGAGTGCCAATCACTTAAAATTTACAGCTATGCCGGGGGTAAGTAGCAGTACCGCTTCTTGGACCATGTCGCTCAGGAAGTGCCAACAGGATTCTAATGGACAAATCCCGTAGGCCCAGAAGCGAGTAAGTGTGGTGTTGGGGGTTCCTTATGGAAAGAAATGCTTCCTGAATGGTAATGAGCGAAATTTTTTGTAGGCCACAAAGGGTAAGCAGTATATTGCAGGCATTGTAACCCCAAGAAATGTCAATGGCTTATGGCAGACAAGATGTACTCCAAGTATGAGTAGTCTTGGTGAAGGTTTGTGAACCTGTTGGTGCGGAGAAATATATCATAAATGATATATGAGGGTTCTTTTGCCAAAGGCCAGTGGCAACCACTCTTTAATTCCTACTGGATGCCATGAACGAAAATCAATTACATTCTCGCTGCTCTACGTGGTGTTAAAATCACCCAATGACAAGGTGCTAGGCGTTTGAGTGGCATAGATAATATTGATATTGGAAAAAAATAAACTGGGTTTTGAATGTGCATAGATTCACCACAAACGAAAAGAAATCTACAAGAGTTCATTTGTTTCATTTTCCTTGCTTTCTCATTGATGATAAAATGAAATGACAGTAAGGGACAATCGTGGAAAAAAGAATATCTGGAAAAAACCTCAATTCTGGAAGAGTAGTATAAAAACAAGAGTTTATTTACCACTCGTTTATATATTTTGCTGTACTATTTTAAAAAGTACTTGTTGTAGTGAGGACATTTTTTTTATTTTTGCGAAATAATTCAATTTGATCTCTGGCGAGCACATCGTTACAGGCAATAACTATTCCAGGCTGCTACCGTGAACCCCTATGCATCCTCTTCTGGAAATCCCATTAACTTTCGTTTCTACTCCAAAAATGGAAGATATTATCTTGTATCCTCTCTTCCCGTTAGATTACATTACCTTTGCTTCAGATAGTTTTGGAGAGGTCAACATTGCCCAAAGCTTTTTATACACGTTGTATTTTCCATATTCAATTTTGACTCATATTTCTGTTGATTGGATTGGTTCCCTTATTTTTCCATGGATGACCTCTGTGCCATGAGATATGAAGTCACTCTGACAATATTTAAAAAAAGAAAATTGCTTAATTGTCAACCGATATCTTACATTGAACCACTGCCCTTTATGCCTTTTCATATATTAAATATTTATTTGGCTTAATTAAGGGTGGTTAGCAAGAAGTCTTTTTTATTATTTATCAGGCACGGGGCATATTTCCCCCTCACAAAAAAAAAGACTCGCTTAGACTCGGGTGGCAAACACCTTCTGAAGGAAAATAAGATTTACGATGTAATGTCTATCTATAAATTCATCAAAAGCGTGTGTGTAATGTATACATATATATATATATATATATATATATATATATATATATATATATATATATATATATATATATATATATATATATATATATATATATATATATATATGTATGATCAACAGCAGCCCTGGGATGTACAAACTGGATGAACTACTTGTGAACAACATTTTCAGACGATTAGTTTGTAAACAGTAATAAGATCGCTTTTATGTTTATGTACTGCTGCCACAGAGTTGTTTTTGTAATAAATAATGATTTTTGTATCACTTAACCCTGAGGAAGTGTGAAAAATGCACGAAGGCGCTTGGTCAACTCTTTTCTTTCATTCCTTCCTTCAGCTCTACGACAATATATATATATATATATATATATATATATATATATATATATATATATATATATATATATATATATATATATATATATATACATACATACAGTCGGTGTGGTTTGATATTGCCCCCTGCATTGCAAATGCAGAGAAAAAGCATATCGAAATGTTGCCATCAATAACATCCAAACTATTCAATAAAAAAACAATAATTCAACTGTGAACACTCACCAACACCTTTCCTCTCCAGTGAATTAATACTTGGTGGGATGCAATTTGCAATGCCTAAGCATCACCCTTTCAGTCCCCGGTACTTGCATAAAAACTGGGCCACTCAGCCTCCCTCGCTCTTCCCCTCCCCCAGGGAGCCTTACACCACCACCCCCATCCCAGGCCTCAAACAATTCAAAAGTGTCCAACTGCAGGGTTAAAATAAATTTAAGGAATATATCAAACTCAATGAGTTTGTATGAATTTATTGCAAGTTCAGTTATTAAAAAAATTTAATAACAACAGTAATAATTTCAGGGCCACTGTCATGTCTCCTGCAAAACTCGGCTGGGAGAAATTGACCAATTAGCAAGTAGAGTCCAAACACGCACTTATCAAATGCCACCAGACAATTATAGGAAATCCAATTATCGATTAGCATTGACGGGATGCGTTTGTATAAGTGTGTTGCCACTTTGAACCTGTGTGTGTGTGTGTGTGTGTGTACTACGGTCCAGATTTCAGTGCTTCCTTGATGTCTAAGGTCTGTACTAGTAAAGATAACATCGTAAGAGTGATCGAATCGTTCAAGGGGAGGCTTTCCACGGCACAAATAAGTGAACAAACCGGTGTGGAAGTGAGAAAGAACAGTCCGAAACTTTTTGAAGCGCTTCAAAGAAGGAGGGCAAGCACTCCTCCCTTGGATGTTACCTTACGGAAGCCAGTTTCGTTTAAACGTTCTTGTTTGGTTCTGATACTCACTTCTCCAATGTTTTGGGATTTTGCTCTTTAAGGACCTCTGCACTAAGGGTTGGATTCTTCCTCACTTGTCTATTAATCAAAAGTTGGTTTGGGGGGGAGATTTTGCGGGGTTTACCTCCTCCGTGGCGATGGGTAGGGAGGGGCAGATGGGAAGCGCTTCAAAAAGTTTCGGACGACTTTCACACCGGTTTGGATGGAAAAGTTCGCTTTGTATAGTTCGATCACTCTAATGATGCTATCTTTACTAGTACGGATCTTTGACATCATGGAAGCACTGTAACCGGACCGTAGTAAATGCAAAAAATATTTCCCATCAAGGCTGATCGATAACTGGATTTCTTATTGTCAGGTAGGCGGCATTTGATCAGTGGGTGGGTGGACCTACTTGCCAATTAATAAATTTCTCCCAGCCGAATTTTTGCATGAGATATGACGGTGGCCGGGAAATTATTATTATTATTATTATTATTATTATTATTATTATTATTATTATTATTATTATTATTATTATTATTTATTTATTTATTTATTTATTTATTTATTTACTTTTTAATAAGTGATCATCAACTATACTTTGGTACTTCCATTTACTCTTGCAATAAATTCAAACAAACTAATTGAGTTTGATATATTCCTTATATTTAATTTAAGCCTGTAGTTGGACACTTTTGAATTGTTTGAGGCCTGGGACGGCGGTGATGGCGTAATGCTCCCAGGGGTAGGGAAAGAATGCGGGAGGCCGATGGTCCCAGTTTGTATGCAAGTACTGGGGCCTGAAATGACCATGCTTAGGCCATGCAAATTGGACTCCACAAAGTATTAATTCATTGGAGAGGAAAGGCGTTGGTGAGTGTTCACTGTTAAATTCATTGTTTTTTATTGAACAGTTTGGATGTTATTGATGGCAACATTTCCAGATGTTTTATTTTATTCTGCAATTGCAATGATGCAGATGGGGCAATACCAATCCACGCCTACATTATATATATATATATATATATATATATATATATATATATATATATATATATATATATATATATATATATATATATATATATATATATATATATATATATATATATGTATATCTTAATTTAACCAGACAACTCAGCTGATTAACAGCTCCTAGGGCTGGCCCGAAGGATTAGATTTATTTTACGAGTCTAAGAACCAATTGCTTACCTAGCAACGGGACCTACAGCTTTTTGTGGAATCCGAACCACTTTATAACGAGAAATTAATTTCTATCACCAGAAGTAAATTTATCTAATTCTTCATTAACCGGTCGGAGAATCGAACGCGGACACAGCAGAGTGCTAGCCGAGAACGATGACAACCCATGCAATGAGGAACTATATATATATATATATATATATATATATATATATATATATATATATATATATATATATATATATATATATATATATATATATATATATATATATATATATATATATATATATATATATATATATATATATATATATATATATACAATATATATATATATATATATATATATATATATATATATATATATATATATATATATATATATATATATATATATATATATATATATATATGTGTGTGTGTGTGTGTGTGTGTGTGTGTGTGTGTGTGTGTGTGTGTGTAAGTATATATATCACAATGACCTTTGAACTTTTCGACTCCCCAACTTTATTGAATACGCTTATCACTACACGTCTATGCCCAAGTGGGTTTCGTAAATAGCTGAAAAATGCTACTTACCCAAGTTCTGGTGATTCACAGTGGATGTCATAAATCAGGATAACGATCCCTCGGAAACAGGTTCTGGTAACGAAAGTGGTGGAGAAATGGAATGTGGCTGGGTGACTAAAGAAAGCAAATGTGAAAAGAGCATAAGAGTACAGTGACTGTTCAAGGGATGAAATTGAGTACCATACTTCTA
>NC_089764.1:7424804-7437304 GCF_040412425.1 Macrobrachium rosenbergii | reverse complement strand
TATATATATATATATATATATATATATATATATATATATATATATATATATATATATATATATATATATATATATATATATATATATATATATATATATATATATATATATATATATATATATATATATATATATATATATATATATATATATATATATATATATATATATATAGATATAGAGAGAGAGAGAGAGAGAGAGAGAGAGAGAGAGAGAGAGAAGAGAGAAGAGAAAGAGCAAAAACTATAATTATTCCAAGATTATAATAGGAAAATCTTGAATGAAAATGTAGCTCCAGGGAGCAAAGTAACCAGTTCTACGGATAAATCAAATTAACGGATTCCAAAGTAAAAAAAAAAAAAAAAACTCGCAGGAACCCTTCCTATTCGGAGATGAGAAGCATTCTAGGGAGACCTTACAAAGGAGGATTGAGAGCTGGGGAGGACGTCAAAGGCCAATGGCTGTTAGACGACTGGAGAGGCTGTTTGAAGGATGAAAAGGATGATGATGATGATGACGAAAGAACGAGCCAAAAATCCTTCTGTTCTCGAAGCGAATTGCCTCGTCAATTCGCCAGAATGAATGACTCAGTTCTCTTGCATGAGAGTTTTAAAAGAACAGAGGAGAGAAGATGGGATTTATAGAAGCTGTATTTACGACAAGGGAAAGGAATGAATTCAGTTTTGGGGTGATAATCCCACTGACCGCCCTCCCTCTCAAAAAAATAAAAACGGAGACATTCTAACTGTAAAAACCAGCTTAAAATCAATTGGAATAAAAGCATTTAAGAATAAAATTTGGATCAACCCTTCAGGTGAGGAATACCTGTCTAGATAACTCAGGTACTTCGATAATAACGGGTGAGGCAAAGAACATTAGCCAGGACTACTAAAATTCGTTGGATTCTTTTTCCTCTTTTAAAACTCCCTCCAATATCATCTTCAGAATGGGGTCTATAGTGTATAGACCTGGGTGTAAATTAATATTATTTTCCTTTGTTAGTTGATTTATTCTTTCATTTAATTCCTTATTTGTCTGGTCGAAAGATAATGAATCACAGTCCAAACATGGCGAAGACAGCATTCCACTTCCTAATGCATCAGAATCTAAGTAGATTAGAGCTAACAAAAGCTAAGTACTTAAGCCTTGCAAATAAATGCGAATTCTTTGGTCCCAACGTTGCGGAGAAATCCATTACAGACCTCTTTGAAAATAGTAGTTGCACTATGCATGGAGCAGAATTTCTTTGTAATTCGGTTTCAGGAGAAATACCGCAGAAGAAACTCCATGATCAATTACACCTTTGTACTTCGAAGTCTTTAGGATCATATAGAAGTCAGGAATTCCTCTCTCTCTCTCTCTCTCTCTCTCTCTCTCTCTCTCTCTCTCTCTCTCTCTCTCTCTCTCTCCCATGCTTCTTTATGTGAATTTCAACCTAGAATTGAAAATACACGAAATAAATTCCAAATGTCATTTGTCTTTCATTAAGTACTTAATTGCAAAGTCCTAAAATTGTTATATTTATTGAAGTGAAATTTTGCAAACTCGATAAAAATATTTTGGATTCTGTTTTCGTCAACAGGATGTCATTAAGTAATCAAGTAATAGTGATAAGTATGAGGAAAACCAGTCAATATTAAATAACCTGCAAGAAAACATAATTCTCATGGTCAGTTGCTTATTTTTTAAGACATAAAAGCAAAATAAGTAAAAACATACCCCGTACCCAGAACGTGTCGTAATATCAGACGGAACTCCTGGAATGACAGTTTTTTTAACAAGACGCTGAATTTTATCATCAGCGTTTTTGCATAGTTATTTTCAGGAAATCCAAGGATCCTATTTCACAAATGCCTGTTAGACGAATGCTATTGTTCTAATTATCACAAACACCATAATGGCCATAGAAGAGATAAAATTTTAAATTAATACCTTATCATATCGCAAATGTTCACTCAAATTTTACTTTGGGTAGAATAAAAATGTTAAATTGGAAATATACGTACATTACGTTCCATGTAAGGACTGTCAACTTTAAGCATAGAAAAAATAATGGAATCGATGTTAAATGTTTACATCGAAACTATTCGTCAATATTAAAATAAAATATTGTATTCATCTATTTCTACAGAATTTTTACCAACACTCCATAAATATTCACCATGAAACTAAAGGCGTGTTACAGGTAATGATTATACTTTATTCCTCACGAGATGATAATAAACATCTCTTAACGAATTCAAGAATACGTCACTCGAGATGTGCGATCTTTCGGCGTACGGAATAATTAAAATCTTTAGGTTGCAAGAAATGACCATCTTTTTACAATGGAATAAGAGTTACTCAACAAATCAGAACTGACTTACTTAACGAATACACTATAAAAGATAATTCCACATTCGTTTTGATGCATAATCGTAATAATTTTTTCGCCCTCTCTCTCTCTCTCTCTCTCTCTCTCTCTCTCTCTCTCTCTCTCTCTCTCTCTCTCATGACGGGGAACACTCGTTCATAGCTAGAGAGAACGTTCCTGGATCTACCTCCAAAGAGGCCAGCCGGAGTTCTCCATCGTTCCGAGGGCGTCATTATTCTTAATGTACTACCAGATGCTTGCTATCGCTCGCATTTGCTAGTTCCCATATCTGTACCATACCCATACCCATACCCATATCTGTTTTATACCCATCCCCACACCCATATCCATACAATACCCAAACCCATACCCACATCTGTACCTTACCCATTCCATACCCATACCCATGCCACAGCTAAATTAACCCTACTACTAATGGTCAGCAAAAGTCTACGGGCAGCACCAGCCCGCTTTTCCTTCCGGTCATATACAAACAACTGACCACATCTTGGCGTAGGTTCAGCAGCAGCTGTTGATGGGTTTTAAATCAATGGTGATGCCATTGGCGGTTCCGGACCATCACCAGGAGTGCCTGCTGTTGTTCTAGAATTACCTGCTGAATCCATTTCGAAATGAAAATAACATAGCTCAGCCAAAAATCCTTTATTATATAGTGTTACATCATTTAATGTTGGAAATTTCAGGACTATTATTAAAATATCATTCTTGAAAGACGTCTTCACAACTCCAGGAGCCTTTGAAGCAGTCTTTAGCTCCTGAAGCATTCCTGGAGAAATGCCCATTGGATTATAATGTCTTCTTAAATTCTTAAAGACTCCAGGATCCTGTGAAGTCGTCTTCAGCTCCTAAACGGATTCCTGTCGGATCCACTTCCCTTCAGGGAAGATATCTAGAATTTGTCTTCAGAATCATTTCTTCCACCTCCTGGAGAAACGCCCTTTGGACTATAATGTCTTCTTTAATCTTAAAAACTCCATTTGTATAACAGGAGTAATATTTACTGTGATCCTCATAATGCAGGTGGTTCATAGTTACCACATGAGGTTAATTAAACACTTCACATAAATTCTAAAGGTCAAGAAAGTTATATTTTGATCTGAAAAACCTGTACATTACTTTTGTAAATAAAAGGATGTCCTTTAAAATCTGTAAACATTTTGTTTAATAGTACTCAAGCTCAACAAATTTTCATCATAAAACATGGAAAATGGGAAAAGGAGGGGAGGGGAGGGGAATAGTAATGGGAAAGGAGGAGGGGAGTGGGAGGGGGACAGGGGAAGAAGGGGAATGGGGAAGGGGGGAGAAGGTGGTATAATGGGAAGGGAAGAAGGGGAGGGAAGGGGAATGGTAGTGGAGGAAGAGGAAGAAGCGGAAGGGGAAGGGGAGAGGGGAGGAAAGGAGGGAAATGGAAGGGGAAGGGAAGGGGAATGGGAGGAGGGGAAGAGGAAGGAGCAGGAGGGAAGGGAAGGGAGAGGGGAAGGGAAGGGAGGGGAAGGGGAAGGGGAAGAGGAGAAAGAAGGGGAAAGGAGGGGGGGAAGGGGAAAGTGGGGGGAAGAGGAGAGGGAAGGGGGAGGTGAGGGACACACACACAAAGGCAGCCAAGGAAATTAATATAATGGATTATTCTTGAAACACATCTTCACAACTCCAGGATCCTTTGAAGCAGTTTTCAGCTCCTGAAGCATTCCTGGAGAAATACCCATAGGATTATAGCGACTTCTTAAATTCTTAAAGGCTCCAGAATCCTGTGAAGACGTCTTCAGTTCCTAAATGGAATGCAGATGGTTCATAGTTACCACATGAGGTTAACTAAACACTTCGTAAATTCTAAAGGTCAAATAAGTTATATTTTGATTTGAAAAACCTGTACATTACTCTTATAACAAAAAGAGGTCCTTTCAAATCTATGAAAATTTTTTGTTAATTGTACTTAATCTCAACACATTTTATTTCAACATGGAAAAGGGAAAAGTGCAGAGGGAAGAGGGAGGGAGAGGAAAGAGGAATGGGAAAGGAGGAGGGGAGGGGAGGGGAGGAGGAATGGGAAGGGTGGAGGGGGAGGGGAAGAGGAAGGGGAGGGGTTATTGTTTTTCCATGAGGGATTTGAGGCCCCTGGGGGCCCCGGGTGGGTGGGTGATTAGGGACCACCTTGCTTGAACCGGTTTTTGGGGGTAGGGAAGCGGGAGGAATGGAGACACACACACATACCCAAACAACACAGGCAGAAAAGTAGCCAACGACACTGATAAAATAAACGAAAGGCAAGCTCCCAAAATCTGCAGATAATCTGCAAACGGATGAGATATTATCAAAGTCTCTTCGTTACTGACAAGTGCCGGGTTTCTCGAACTGATTAATTATATTTGGACTCAGCACACCGTATTTAAACATTCTTATAAGTTTTTGGCTTTCAGAAATATAATCACGAGTGACTTTTATTCCTTGTACTGTACATATCTCATGACCAGTTCCTTTTAAAGGTAGTCCGTTTTCTCATTTTTTGTTTCATGTAATTTAATTTCGTACATTACTTTTCACTCTCTCTGTATACAAAAGCATATAGACATTATTTGCATATATGTCTGTATGCTTATACATATGCATATATATAGAAACACACATGCTCAGACTTACGCAGATATATGAACATGTAATCTATTTACAAAAAAAATAAACATTTCACTGCCTCCTCAATCTTGTAACTTATTCAGCAACTCAGTTCTTGCAATAAGTTACGCAGTTGGTTGTTACAGCTGCCATCTTCCACCTGCTGACTAATTAAACTCTCAGCATTATCGTCAATGAAATTAACTCCCAAATGCCACCGAGAATCGAGATCCCAATTGGAGAAACCCGTGTAAGCGGATTGTGGGACTTCTGAGTTTCAGAGGAGGATCTCATCCTCTAATAAGGTCTTTGAATCTTATCCTGGCAGGTGGCCGAAATTCGGTAAAACGATCTAAAACTTTAGTCTCGAGCAGTCATTTACAGAAGAAAAGACTGCAGTGATGTCATATATTTCCGATCCAATCATATTTATAAATGGCAGATGGGAAGAGGTATTTCCAAGAATTTTACTTTGTGAATGTTCGCTGACTTGATATCATATCTATTCAGAAGTAATTTTTTTTTCAGAGAAACTAAGACTTTTAAGCTTTGTACCAAAATTAGATATTTTTTAGTAACATTTGGAAGATGGACGACAAATATTTCCTGCAGATCGATGGAAAATTCTGAAAACAGTTATATTTTCTTTACTGTGGCTTGAAGATTCTCGACAGGATGACAAAATAAAGCCTTTATCCAATATTAACAAAGTATTGGAATCATTATGAAGGAAAATATGATGGATATATATAAAACCACTTTGAAAATAGTTTTGAGACCAACGTCGAACTGCCTGCTGCTGCTGCCATTCCTTTAAATCAAAACAAAAACTTGTACAAAGGGAACGATAGTTATGCAATCATTCAACTGTGGCTTGAAAGACACTTACCTCATCTGCATAAGAAACTGGACCACAGAAAAAGAGGGGAGTGCCACCGGCATCCAGTGTGCATGCACTCCTCATGTAAGGTGAACAAATAGTCAGGTTGGGGGAGGTGGCTCAGGCTGTTAAATTTCAGGAAGAGGGACGTCAGCCTAGAGCATTTTAGCTTCATATGCCGCATGAAGCTACAAGTTATTTGTTTCTAGTAGGGCTGAATAACATTTTTCCATCATTAGCTGTTGTAATATGTGAAGAATAGTATATGGCCTTGAACCAGAGATGAAGGATTTTAACGTGATCAAACAAAGATAAGGGCCTATATATTTTATTGCTAATATATAAACTTTCTTTGCCTCCTGGCGGTCTTAAAGCTATGTAATTGTGTTTAGCGCAAAGGACTTATTTCAGCCTTCTATGAACAAGAGATAAAGGTTCATATATGAAATAACAAAATGTTTCACTTAGAGACAGAATACAGTGGCTGTCATATTTACAATTATGTTAGCAACGGAAATTAGGCTAAAAATAAATATCCTATGATTCTTTCTCTAACGGATTAACTATAACTGCAATAATTATGTTATTACATATTTTTCGACAATGTTAGTCACTAGAACGCATTAATTTTTTTCTATCATTGCTTTTCAGCAGAGAAGTGAAAACACTGTGAGTGAAAGAAATGTCCTTTTATCACCTTTAAAAGGAAAGACTCATAAAACGAAAAAGTTTCTTCTGCTTCTGTCAAAAACTGAGGTAAATAAACAGCGTAATTATATAAAGGCCATTTTCGGGAGAGGTCGAAAACCCTACTAAGGACGAAAAATGACCCTGAGAATATTCGTAGCGCCCTGCGTAAACTCGATAAGCAGAGAGAGAGAGAGAGAGAGAGAGAGAGAGAGAGAGAGAGAGAGAGAGAGAGAGAGAGAGAGTTTTATTATTCCAAAGTGGTAAAAAAGGCTTTTAGAATTATTATTTTAATCAAACACTAAGGAAAGGATACCGCAGTAATGTATTCCCATGGGATACCTTTCAATCACCAAAGTCTGTGACCATGATCTTTGACATTTTAGGTCAATTTGAGTGACCATAATCTTTCAAGAGTTCTTATTTTTCTGCATCAGTAGAAAAATATGCCTTAAATATATAGACAACCGTGAAGCATCTAACCCTCTGAAAAATGTGACCTTTACCTTTGAATTCAATGGTCAAACTTTGAATTTATTATAATGGTATTTAACATGAAAAGTGCATCGTCAGTAAGCAATCTGTGACTAAGTCAGAAATGAGTAATTTTCGCCTGCAAATCTTTATGCGTCATACTTCCTCCATTCAGAAACAACATTTTAATTTATCAGTACAAACATGATACCACAATCATGTAGCTAGACATGAGGTACAATCTTTGACATGTACCTCCCAAAAGTTAATCCGCTTGCGATGGTTACCCAATGCATGTTTTCAATTCATTTAATGCAACGCTTAGACAAACAAACTGACAGACAAACGCGAAACCACAAAATCTTATAGGCAGAAGTAATTAACACCGAGAGAAATTATTTAATTAGTGGAATACATTTCAGGGTTCCGTAATACTTCTGAAGGCTAATTACGTGCAGAAAATAAAGAGACTCATAATTAGCATACGAAACCTGAGATTCTTTAAATAACATTATATAAATTTATAAATATAAATATATATATATATATATATATATATATATATATATATATATATATATATATATATATATATATATATATATATATATATATATATATATATATATATATATATATATATATATATATATATATATATATATATATATATATATATATATATATATATATATATATATATATATATATATATATATATATATATATATATATATATATATATATATATATATATATATATATATATATATATATATATATATATATATATATATATATATATATATATATATATATATATATATATATATATATATATATATATATATATATATATATATATATATATATATATATATGAATTTAAGTCACTGATTTGAACCAGAGTTTGGAGTTTACATAAATTATGCAAGGTAACTTGTTTATTCATCATTTAATATTTCCTATTTGGTAACTTTAGGATAATGAAAAATATCCTATGATAATAAATAACTCGCAATAGCGCAATAATTTAAGTAACTTTCCAAAGGTGATATATCCCAGTTTTTTATTCAAATGGTACAATACTTATTACATTTAGGAAATAATCAGACTTTTTTTTTATCTAGAGAACGAATATTTCCTTACATTTAATATTACAGGGCACAAGAACTTTAGTTCACTTATACAGGAAAGACTACCAATAGGTCCACTGCAGGTCCAGAATCTTTTAGTTTAATTATATCCATTACTAGTGGCCTCCGGTAATCTAATTCCTTCTAGTAAACTTAAAGAAAAGCAACCAAGATGAAATTCATTAAAAACATTTTTATCCTTTATGAAAAATTGGTAATGATATTCACCGAATGTGACCTGACGATTCCACACGTTTAAAGGAGATCGGTAACTTTATTTCAAGATTTTTTTTTTTTTATTTTTAGCTCGCGCTTTCGCTTTTCTTGAGCAGAAAAAGTTTTCCCTAATTGGCTGAATATGCATCGGGATTATGCATGAAGGAGCAGAGGAAGACGTTAAATTTTCTTCTTCTTACCAAAAAGCTTTGTCATCTCTCCTGTACTATTTATACATGTGAAGTAATCGTAGAAAATGTGAATTCTTAGAGGGCGAATGTATCTGTGTTCGCGTGGAAATTTTTATTGCTTTTTCAGAAACGATGCGACTCTTGTAAGTTAATGACGCTTTCAGTCAGTAAGAAATTTCACTCTGAAAAAAAGTACTTGACGTTATTGATGGTAATATTCTTAAGAACTTTTTTTTTTATAACGTATATCCGCGTTTACGAATACGTACAAATAGGATATTATTATTGTACTCTGCTTTCTCTTTCCAGTTTGCTAGAATCCCCTCTAATAAATTTTATACGTGATCTTATAATGTCTTATAAAATATCCCATAAGTTATATTCCTGATTTTGTACATCAATATCGAATAAACAGCCATAGTCATATATTAATAGACTTACAAAAGTGGTTTTCAATATTTTGTGATCAAGTACTTAGATTTCATTTGAGAGTAAACGCCACTTGCTAATTTAGGGCTTTTTATGAAGAGCGGGCATTGCAACCTCCACAAACGAGATTCTGCTTCTAATTGTGTTTGTTAGTTTGTCAGAATTTTTAGAAAATTTCAGTAAAAAGTTGGGCTAGTGAATAGCGACATGTTATTGGACTTTGGGAGAGGTAGAAATGTAAACGTTTGGGCGAAGAGGCCGCTTGGGAAGTGAGTTATATTGTCTTATTTTGCAGGGCCACACCTTAAAAACCAAGATCCTATAAATTTTGTAAGTAAAAAAAAAAAAAAAAAAAAATTACCAAGGGTGAAGATGAATAAACGCACTTTTTATTCTCCATGGAAACTTAGTAATGGCATTCAGCGGAGTCCACCGTGTAAATTCAACACGTTTAAGCGAAACCAATGTCTTTATTTTAAGATCTTTCTTATTCATTTTTGATTCGTGCCTCGGCTCTTCTTGAGCACAAAATTCCTGTCCTAATTCGCTGAAGATGCATCGGGATTATGCATGAAGAAGCGGAGCAAAACGTAAAATTTCTTTTCTTACCAGAAAGCTCTGTCGTATCTCCTTTACTATTCCTGCATGAGAAGTAATCGTAGAAAAGACCAGAACATGTGAATTCTTGAAAGGAGAATGTATTTGTCTTTCGCTTGAAAATTTCCTTCCTTTTTCAAAAACAACGCGGCTCTTGTAACTTAGTAACGCTTTCATAGGATTCAGTCAGTGAGAAGTTTCATGCTATGAAGATAAAATGAACGGTAAAAAATCCTAGGAACGATTTTTGCTTTTTTTTTAAACCGTATCTTCCATCACGAATACGCATAAATTAGAGATAATTACTGTGTTCAATTTGCTCTGTCGAATTTGCCAGAAATCCTTTTAAAATAAAACACCTACGCTTTTCTATAATTTCTTATAGAGATTCTTATAACATTTCTTATAAAATAAACATTCTTGATCTTCATCAATAACGAATATACAGTCAAGGATCTACAATATATAACTAGGTTATAATAGGGGTTTAAAATTTTGCCCAATCGTGTATATTTATTCGGTGGAGATTAAACGACACTAGTGAAATCAGTAATCCTGAGGCCGGGTATTCACGATCAGGTTTACCTCTCAGTCCAACTGCCAGT
The DNA here is from genome assembly GCF_040412425.1 of Macrobrachium rosenbergii. NCBI lineage: Eukaryota > Metazoa > Arthropoda > Malacostraca > Decapoda > Palaemonidae > Macrobrachium > Macrobrachium rosenbergii. The sequence goes on along the minus strand of NC_089764.1, from coordinate 7,427,108 downwards.
TCATCGAAAATGACGTTAAAACTTACGTGTGGACGACAGTTTGTGGGCAGAGTCAGTCCATTCGCCAGAACGGATGAATTGACGGAATTACCAAAAGTTCATCAGACCGACTGACAGGTGATCGCAAGTGTGGACGGGTAAGCAACGATTTTGTGACAGTTCGCCGCTGGATTTCGTTCTGGGAAGGATCTCTGCCGCTCGGACCAGAATATGAATAAACTTTTTATAGGCCTAATTCTTTTCTTTTCGCTTTGTAGACCCTAATCATGCACTAGATATATTCATTTCCATGTTTTTGGCATGGGCCTAGGCTAGTAGTAAAGTATATAGACACTGTTGGCGCTGAGTCCTAATCATATGTGATAAAAAATAAAAATATATACATTTCCATGTGATACAGACAATTTGGCATAGGCCTAGGCTAGTGTCCTGCCTTTTTATGAAAGGTGTTATTAGTGCTAGAAGGCTTCACGGTCCATTTCATAAATTACTGGACCAACCCCCAGGTCTAATTTAACCTTATTCATTAATATTGTATGATAATAGACATCTCTCTTTAATAGGCAATATTTAGACCGTACTCTATTACGCCTTTTTGCTTCTTTCTTATTTTTAAGTGAATTGCCACACCAGCCAGTCTTCGTAGCTCCACCTCCTTATCAGTCAATGGAGTTTCCATCGCTGCCATATAGTGTTGCCACGACAAAGGCTAGGCGTGCACTGGAGGCGATGACCTCGAGTTGACGATCCGACTGACAGTTCTACTCTTTACGTGTGGATGCTTATCCGTCGAATGGTCATGGTTGAACTGACAGGTAAACCTGATCGTCAATACCCGGCCTTATAAAGGACAGACACTTATAAACTCCGCGACCGAAGATAAAAAAAAAACCGAAAAAACGTCCTGTAAGCAAAAAAAAAAAAGGGGAGAGGTCTAGTGAATAGTAACACGCAATCAATATATATATATATATATATATATATATATATATATATATATATATATATATATATATATATATATATATATATATATATATATATATATATATATATATATATATATATATATATATATATATATATATATATATATATATATATATATATATATATATATATATATATATATATATATATATATATATATATATATATATATATATATATATATATATATATATATATATATATATATATATATATATATATATATATATATATATATATATATATATATATATATATATATATATATATATATATATATATATATATATATATATATATATATATATATATATATATATATATATATATATATATATATATATATATATATATATATATATATATATATATATATATATATATATATATATATATATATATATATGAGTATATATACATATATATACATTATTGTGTTGACTGTCCCATTCATCCAGATATTACTGTAGCGACTGTCCCTTTTATCCAGGAATTACTGTGCTAACTATCCCTTTTATTCTAATATTAATGTGCTGACTATCCAATCTATCCAGATATTGCATTGGTAACTGTCCCATTTATCCAGGTATTACTGTGGTGACTATCCCTTTTAACCAGGTATTACTGTTTTGACTGTCCCATTTATCCAGTTATGATTTTACTGACTGTTCCTTTTATTCAAGTATTACTGCAGTGACTGTCCAATTTATCTAGTTATTATTGTGGTGACTGTCCCATTTATTTAGGTATTACTGTGGTGACTGTCACTTTTAACCTAGTATTATTGTGCTGATTGTCCCGTTTATCCAGGTATTATTGTGCTGGCTGTCCCCTTTTATCTAGGTATTACTGTACTGACTTTCCATTCTATCCAGGCATTACTGTTCTGACTGTCCCTTTTATGCAGATATTACTGTGGTGACTGTCTCTTTTATCCAGGTACTACAGTGGTAACTGTTTCATTTTTTCCAAGTATTACTATACTGTCTGTCCCTTTTATCCAGGTGTTACTGTTCTGACTGTCCCTTTTAATGTAGTATTACTGTGGTGAATGTCCATTTTATCCAAACACTGCTGTAGAGACTGTCCGATTTATCCAGTCATTACTGTGCTGTCTATTACTTTTATCCAGGTATTAATGTACTAACTGTCCCTTTTATCCAAGTATTACTGTGGTGACTGTCCATTTATCCAGGTATTGCTGTGCTGACTGTCCTATTTATCCAGGTGGTATTACTGTGGAGACTGACCCATTTTTCAAGATATTACTGGGCTGTCTGTCCCTTTTATCCAGAAATTGCTATGCTGACTGTC
>NC_089764.1:7409804-7414804 GCF_040412425.1 Macrobrachium rosenbergii | reverse complement strand
TTTGCCCTCAGACTATCTCCATTTTTTTTCCAGCTGCAGCAATCTCATTTGAGGATGGGATACTTCAATTTATTTATTTGAGTTTTTGCAGTTCTTGTGGAGTTATGCACTTTATTCCACCCATTGAATGAAATGTTCCTTTGCCAGACAAGGTTTGAATGTTGAAGTCTGCATTATCAAAACATACTGACAAAATGAATCTAGTTCCACATCTGGTTTCCAAGAAATTGCAGCCGATGACTCAAACAGTGAGACATCACTATAGCAGAGCAAAATCAAAGTTTGATACTGTGTTAACAATGGTTCTAGAGCCAGTTTTCCGAAATAAATATCCTGCCAAACTAAGCAATAGGCAGGAAAATGATCGGGGACGTGTTGCAGAAATTATTGCATGTGCAATTGCTGTACACTTCTTTGTAATTTTCCTATCATTTTTTTTTTTTTGAACAACTAGTTCTAAGAAGGCATGTAATGTTTCAGGCACATCATCATCTGCATTTTTCATAAATTCAGTGACATCTGGATAATCTGTGGTATTGTAACCTGATATCCTCACAGATTATAGTTGCTGCAGTTTTTACGATTCTTAATCTTTCATCTTTCTCACTTTTCTCTCTCTGTGTACCAGGTATTGGTCAGTTTTAGTCCAGAGCCACGGGAAACAAACTAATGTTGATCTTTTTTCTTCATTTGAAAGAAATTGCTTCTCTTCATATGTGTCCATTAACCTATTTTTCAATGTTTGTTTCAGTTAAGATGAACTTTCTGGCATATTTTCTTCAAGATTTTCCATTAAGTCATGTAAGGTGAATTAGCATTCTTCTGATTCCTCAATGTACCTACATAGTTTTTCAAAAGCACAGTCAATATGCTCACCTTTTGGACGTCCTCTTTTTAAAGATGATGATGTTTGGTAAAAAGTTTGAATAGCAAACTTCATGATAACGGGCTTCTTCAGCAACAAGACACAGGACACTGTTAACTCGTTTGAATACTTTGTCACCTAGTTCATCTTTTCTTTCTTTAGCAGTCTGAAATTTTCTTTTTGGATGCAGAACTCTAAACTTCCCAAATTTTTCTGCGTCTGCTCACATTCTTTTTCTTTTCAATTGCAGTATCACATATATCACTACAGAAAAAGCAATTTGGTTTTGAAATCAAATTTTTCTTCTGATCTCATGGTTTTGCTTTGTTTCTGCAACCTTTCTCTTTTTTTTTTTTCATCTCTGGCAATATTTTTCTCTTTTATGCACTCACGCCTACATATTTTATGCACTTGAATAGTGTTCACTTTTTAGCACTTCAAAATGTCCGTCATTTCTACTTTACTGACACGTCTCAAATTAAGTATACCATCTTCCACTTTCACTGTTTCACCTTCACTTAATGTCTTTTATAACAGAAACACATCTCATTACTTGAAGCCATGGTAAATATTTTGTTGTGTTCACTTAACTTATATCATTACCATTATTTTTTCTGAAAATAATCTCATTCTATTCTGAAAAGAAAGAAATCACAAACCTGTTTACCACAAGTGAAGAGAGAAATGTGCATGGTATAATGTTATTTTCAAGCTTGTTCAGTAACAATTTACAAGAAAAGCTTTTGATATAAAGCAATATAGGCAACGACATCTCAGGACTTACAGTTTTTATATTTGTTATTCCCTTCCCCCTTCTTCTAATATTTAGACCAAAACAAGGATACCAAATGAAACCTGAATCTCTACTCTACAATGTCATCTATATGATATTTTGAGGATAAATTATGAAATTCAAAGTTATTAAGCAAAGTGTAAGGACCGAATGCATTTTTTTAATATCGGCAAAAATGAGTCTACTAATTTTGACCTCATTTGTGCAAAAACTGTAATAATTAGAGCTAAAAGATAGAAATAAATCTGTGGAGAATTTAATTTTCTATTTTTTTGCTCTATATACCTTGACCTGTCCGATGCAACGTTTTTGAGAAAAAGGGTAACTATGAGGAGAAGTACCCTCCAAAGGGGGTTTTCCCCAAAAAGGGGGAAGCACACACTTGATGGAGGGGAACTCTTGAGATCTTTGTTCCATGACCCTTGAAGAGTCTTCCTGCCAAATATAAAAAACTTATGATTTTTTTTTTCTCCAAAAGGGCCTTTTTTCGTCTAATTTGCCTGGACTTTGTATACATATGACTTACTATCGGGAAAAGAATACTATGGGGGTATGCCATCAATCGCACCAAAAGGGGTGGGAGTTGGGGAGGGGGTGACAGAGAGTGAGAATGAGAGGAAGAGGAAGTGAGCGAGAGAGAGAGACAGTAGAAGGTGTGTTAGGGAGAAAAAAGGGGGAATGAAACAGGGATGGATGGAAAGAGAGAGAGAGAGAGAGAGAGAGAGGGTGTTATGGAGAAGAAAGATGGAAAGAGTCAGCGAGGGTTGGGGGAGAGAGAGAGAGAGAGAGAGAGAGAGAGAGAGAGAGAGAGAGAGAGAGAGAGAGAGAGAGAGAGAGGGTGTTATGGAGAAGAAAGATGGAAAGAGTCAGCGAGGGCTGGGGGGAGAGAGAGAGAGAGGGAGGGAGGAGAGAGAGAGAGAGAGAAATTTAATAATTCAGTAAAATCAGAGCAATCTGAACGGCAAATAGTTGAAGAGAATTAACCGTTTAACAGCTCAAACAATAAATAAGGTTTACGAAAGGGTGAAAATGACGAGGGAAATGAACAATTACTCGAATTGCTCGATTTGTTAATGGATATTAAATGTTGAGATTCGGCTTTACCATCACGAAGGAGGCTATTTTTGGGATATATATTTGTCATTACTTTGAAACGTTTATATTCTCAAACTCAAATGTTTGAGTGTATGACAAAACGAGCATTATATATAATGAATATAAACAAATATATACATACATACATACATACATACATACATACATACATACATATATACATACACACACAAATATATGTATGTATGTATATATATATATATATATATATATATATATATATATAAGATATATATATATATATATATATATATATATATATATATATATATATATATATATATATATATATATATATATTTATATATATATGTATATATATATATATATATATATATATATATATATATATATATATATATATATATATATATATATATATATATATATATATATATATATATATATATATATATATATATATATATATATATATATATATATATATATATATATATATATATATATATATATATATATATATATATATATATATATATATATATATATATATATATATATATATATATGTATATATATATATATATATATATATATATATATATATATATATATATATATATATATATATATATATATATATATATATATATATATATATATATATATATGTATATATATATATATATATATATATATATGTATATATATATATATATATATATATATATATATATATATATATAATTTAGTATGTATTTAAGTAGATAATTTAAAGATGACGGACATACACACTGGTGATTCTATCCATTTATCTATCTATTCTGTTACACTTATACAACACACATATGTATATATATATATATATATATATATATATATATATATATATATATATATATATATATATATATATATATATATATATATATATATATATTATAAAGCTGAGGTCTTGCTTAGATTAATGGGGTATACTAGGATGATGCGCAACTTACCTTAATTACCACAAAAATCTGGACTTTGGCCTTGAGGTCACCTAAATTTATAAATAAAAATATGGCTGAAGGCCTACTAAGAAGGAGTGATTAGATGAACTCTGGGATTTAACATGTAATTAATTATATTTACAAAAGGAAACACACCAGAAGAATGGTAGCGTAATTCTGGTGTTATAAGTTGAAGAGCAAATGACTGGGAATTTGCAGGAGGAAGCACAAAGGCATGCCCGCTTCGAAGAGTGTTGAAAACAAGGTAGTAGGGACAATTATGCACACAAGATGATATGCAGATCCAGAGCTAAATAACTCCTAATCTGTAATCGAAATACTTATGGTTACTCAACTGAAACTAGCACTGTAAGGAAGGAATCAAGGAATTGCATAGAAGATGTCTAGACTGAACTCGATCCCAATGACTCGAATATCACATGATTACGTTACACTTCTCGACAATGTTTAGCAAATTAAATAGCACAAAATATAAACACAATACAGGTCTCACTGTAGGTATATCGCACTATGAAAAGAAACAGAAATTAGTTAAAGGGGAATAGTGAACGTGACTGTTGAAAACCTTAAATCCTGGTACTTTACCTTGTTTAAGAGCTGAAGTTCTCTTCTTTTGAGGGCCAGCGAGAGGGAGGGCAGGTGAATTAGTTCACAACAAAAGTTACTTTGGTTACTGCCAGACACGTGTTGGAAATAGGCAGTTTAATGGAGAAGGACGGGACATCCATCATCTGGTGGTGCCTGAGCAATTCTAAGGCCGAGCGTCTCTCCCCAAGACCCTTTATAGCTTCAGGAATTACGTTTTTCCTCTTCCCATGTGGCAGTTGCGATCGTGGCAGCCTGCCTGCAGTTTCAAGATGGTGGAATGCACGTGTTCAGATCACCAGCTCACCAGCCTTCGGCGACGATTAGCTCTGATCAGGTCCTCCTGAATTTAAGGAATTTCAGCTGCACTTTGGCCAAGAAAGAGATTAAAGTGGTTTCCCCAAAAAGCAGTCGTGAGAGAGGTTATAGAGGCGAATTCACCTACAGTGAATCATACTAAAATAAACTGATTAATTGCTTAGTCCTCATTTCATTATATATATATATATTATATATATATATATATATATATATATATATATATATATATAATATATATATATATATATATATATATATATATATATATACCAGGTGTTTTGAAATTAGATGCCCCCTCCACAGAACAAATGGAAAGTTATGAAGTTTTCTGCTATAGCCTATCTCCAAG
>NC_089764.1:7402304-7404804 GCF_040412425.1 Macrobrachium rosenbergii | reverse complement strand
TATATATATATATATATATATATATATATATATATATATATATATATATATATATATATATATATATATATATATATATATATATATATATATATATATATATATATATATATATATATATATATATATATATAGCTATATATATATATATATATATATATATATATATATATATATATATATATATATATATATATATATATATATATATATATATATATATACTACTCCCTGAGGAAATGTATTTTAGAAATTAGAATTTTTATGATTATATATATATATATATATATATATAGTATATATATATATATATATATATATATATATATATATATATATATATATATATATATATATATATTTCTAAAATACATTTCCTCAGATTCCACCCTTTGCTGAGATATAAATCAGTGATTGCAAAAAAGTCTCCCGCAAAGGGGACTGAGGGAGGGAGGTAGGGAGGGATAAACAGAAAGGACGCGTATCATACACGTACAGGAACAGTGCTGGCGAACTCAAGTCGTTCGTACTCAGTCACTTTTCTAGAAGGCAGTTTGTGCATCTCTGTTTTAAAATCACGTACAATCCTACAAACGCAACTGCTTGTCAACAGCAAGAAGCATGGATTGATGGCGAAAACGTGACAGCTGCAGTAGCCGCAGCAGCGACGTAAATCGAACTAAATAAAACGGGTGAAAAGAAAGAGAAGACATATTCGCCAAAATATCGGCAGTACAAGGAAGATTGTGTGCAATTTGGGTTTACTGCTACGGATCCTGTTCCTCCAGAAAACATTGTGCGTTTCTTTTGTGGGGAGAGGCTGGCCAACAGTAGTATGAAAACTGCTCACCTCTAACGTCACCTGAACACAAAATATGAGTGCTGCTTTGGCAAACCAGCTGAGTTTTTCAAAAGAAAGCTTTCTGAGTTTAGGTTCTTCAAGAAGGTCCCCCAGAAAGCCTCTACAACATCAGAACTTGGTCCCCAAGAAAGCCTCTACAACATCAGGCAAGGTTCTGGAAGCATCTTTAGCTGCATCTTTATTAATTGCTAAAGCTAACAAGTACAAAATGCGCCGAAGTTTCTTCGGAGCAATCGAGTTTTTTTTTTTTTGTACAGCCGCTACAGCGTATGGAGAAGGCCACCGAAAATGAGTTAGAAATCGCTTCGGTGGTCCTGGTATAATACTCATGAGCTGCAGCCCATGAAACTTTAACCATGGCCCAGTGGTGGACTATCCTATATCACTACCAGAAGCACGATTATGGCTAACTTTAACCTTAAATAAATTAAAAACTACTGAGGTATGTTTGATGATCAGAGGGTGGATGATCAACATACCAATTTGCAGCCCTCTAGCCTCAGTAGTTTTTAAGATCTTAGGGCAGATAGAAAAGTGCAGACAGAAAAAAGTGCGGACAGAATAAAGTGCAGACGGACGGGCAAAACCAGCACAATAGTTTTCTAACAGAAAACTAGAAAGCCATTTAATATTGTTGAAGAACTTATACTGCTAGCTGCAGGTATGATGGCAGAAATAATGTTGAAAAAAAAGGCAGCTGACAGACAGTGAATGCTGTTCCTTTGTCACACTTTTTCTCGCCGGGTAAGTGAAATGGGCGCAGATATTGCAGATCAAGTTGTGATTAAGCTGAAAACAAGCAAGTCTTTTCCCCTCCAAGTTGATGACTCAACTGACGTCAGTGGGCAGGCTCAACTTGCTTCATTTGTCAGATACATTGATGAAGATGTTAATGAACACATACTTTTTGCAAAAAAAAAAAAAAAAAGAAGAATACACAGTTAGGGAAGCCATTTTCAATGTCATTAATCAGGTCTCCTCTGAACAAGGGTTTAGATGGAAATCTTGCATAAGTGTGTGTACAGATGCCGCTGCATCCATGACCGGCAAGGTGAAGGGACTCGTTGAAAAGATTAAGAAGGAAAATCCTGGTGTGGGGTGGACTCATTGCATCATTCACAGAGAATCATTAGAATCAAAGCAAATGAATTCACAGTTGCACAGGATACTGAATGATGTAGTTAAAGCAATCAATTTTATAAAGTCAAGGCCACTAAATACTCGTCTGCTTCGCAGTCTGTATGAAAGCTTGGAGTCTGAGCACACATGGATTTCCTTTTGCCACAACTTTTGAAATCAGTACTTGGCTTGCACAACTGGTATGTCTTGTAGACATATTTAGCAAACTGAATGCCTTAAATTTATACTCCGCGGGTAGTGATACAAACATTCTCAACTTGTACGATAAAGCTGCTGGTTTTCAAATGAAAACAGAGTTGCTCAGGAGGAGGTTTTACGTGCTTTCCTCTGTCAGATGTCTATTTTTCCAATAACAATGATAAGAAAGATGCTGTGAAACCAGAGAAAAACAACTTGATACAAAATTAATCAAGAGTATATGGCCAAGCAGAAATTAAAAGAACTCAGTGCAAGATAAAGTCTTTCCTGTAAGGCATTTTAAGTTTCCTGTAAGGCATT